>NC_085098.1:7793349-7810849 GCF_963422355.1 Corticium candelabrum | reverse complement strand
AATCATACACTATACAATCAGTCGATGACATTTCTCGTATAGCGAACATCTCAGCATACCTACAACGTTCCAGAAGTTCCCACCAATTTTCCTGAATTGAAGGATCTTTCAATCGACGAACTGGAAGAGTTCAACTCAAAGGAAGAAAAAGTGCACTCTTTTATTGCAAACTTGGCTGCTGTGAGACAGACAGACTGATATAAGTTGTTGTTGATATGAATGAGGGAAGGTGTTTGTGTCACTTTGTAAGGTAAAGAAACTACAAGATGACCAAGCTGAGTTGAACGACGAAATAGAAAGTCAAGCCAGTGAGTGATAATACTTCAATGTTTGTGTGTGTGTGTGTGTGTGTGTGTGTGTGTGTGTGTGTGTGTGTGTGTGTGTGTGTGTGTGTGTGTGTGTGTGTGTGTGTGTGTGTGTGTGTGTGTGTGTGTGTGCAATAGCTCAGTTGGTTTGAGAGTGCATTTGGAGAATGAAAATATCAGAGCACCAGGTTCAAGTCACAGTGATGGCGAGCTATGGCATAGTTTCCTTAAGCAGAAACTTACACATAATTGCTTCTCTCGACTCAGGTGTATAAATGAGTACCTGGTTATTGACTGGGGTGGACATGACCATTGGCTTGGTCCTAACATCATGCAGCAGACAGGTACTTGTGGGCCTTGGTGTCCATTCCCAAAGCTGCGCCATAGTCAGTGCCCCTGGATGACTCTGGCCAAGCTCCAGGTGGATTGTAGTGCTGGCCCTAACCTAAGCCTCCTCAGCGCATGGAGGCCCTGTCTCTAGAGGCAGGGGAGCTATCTCTGCAAATGACCTTAACTTTAGGTCGATATCGAATGACATGGAGGGCTTGACATTTGTCCATGTGTGTGTGTGTGTGTGTGTGTGTGTGTGTGTGTGTGTGTGTGTGTGTGTGTCAGTTTGTGTGTGTGTTTCAGTTTGTGTGTGTGTTTCAGTTTGTGTGTGTTTGTGTATGACAGCTGATCTGCTAACTAATAATGTATACACACAATGATGTGCTGGCCACATTGCTAAACCGTGTAGACCAATCAATCAATATTTAACCCAAACAATATTATATACAGTACTATAGTATCAATGTATGGTGTTAATAATTATTTATCATATAATTATTGTTAGAAATCAATCTTGAGAAGGAGCCAGAATTACA
Organism: Corticium candelabrum; assembly: GCF_963422355.1. Taxonomy (NCBI): domain Eukaryota; kingdom Metazoa; phylum Porifera; class Homoscleromorpha; order Homosclerophorida; family Plakinidae; genus Corticium; species Corticium candelabrum. The sequence continues at coordinate 7,809,678 of NC_085098.1, read as the reverse complement.
AGAGAAGATACAGAAACTCACAGAGCAAGTACAGTACAATTGAAAAATCACTGCACCCAATCACCTAACCTAACAGTTGACTGACCTTCTCATCTCACAGCACGAGACTCTAGCTGTCATAAAGGATGCAGTCCAAAAAGTTCAGCAAAAGCACCAAGAGGCATGCAAAGTATGATGATCGATGGCATTGGTGATGAATGTACTCATTGATATCAATGACACTTCTAGACATATTCCGATTCTGCCGTGCTTGCTAATCTTGCTGAAGAGGTGAAAAGTATTGATGAACTATCGGAGGTGATGATGTTGAGTAATTGATATCAATTTATTCTTAACTCGTGTCTTTATCAGACGGTTGCTGAACAATTCCTTTCTGGTTGGTCTAGTTGTGCACGTGAATCTTGCTTACAGAATGTGTGTATACTGGTGTTGGTTGTGTGGGTTAGGTGAGTTGGATTCAGAAAATTTTATAAAACAATTTACTGACAAGAGAACGGTGAGTTAGTGGGCTTAATGGAGATATCAGAGTTGATGCTGTGTGATGTTTGCAGCTAATTGTGTGTGTGTGTGTGTGTGTGTGTGTGTGTGTGTGTGTGTGTGTGTGTGTGTGTGTGTGTGTGTGTGTGTGTGTAAAGCAGCTGTGGACCAAGTTGTCATGATGGAGTGTTTCTCTGTCATGTGTAGATGTATCACTGCAGGAAGGCGAAAGAAGAAAAACTACAGAAAAGTGTTGGAAAGAAGTGGTAGCATATACACGGTGTAGGATCGTTTCATAGTTTAGTTTTGATTGAGAGTATGGTGAATGGACTTGCGTAATCTGATCGACAAAAATAAATATTGTTGTGGCAGAATGCAGTACTAAGTAAATCGTGAAGATGAATGTGGCTTGAGGATGTGGTCAGACAACATAACATTTTCACATGCAGACACACACACACACACGTGCATGCACACATACAGCATGTGCATGCACACATACAGCACGTGCACACACACACACACACACACACACACACACACACACCAGACATGTGCACACCAGTGCATCTCAGATGTATTACAATTTCCTATATCATTTCTACTAATACGGTTATACCTAAATTCTAATCCACTTCGGAGCAAAATCAGCCAGACTAGGGAGCAGCAGGTTTGCTAGGCTGACTGACTTCGACTTCTTTGACAGCAGAAGAACCCTCAGTGTTGTGTTCCTGACCTACAACAGACGCAAATGAAAGCACCGAGGGCGTACCCATACCTCAATGCAAGCACAATCAACTGGGCAGTCAAAGTTTAGTAGAACAAATAAACCGGGCAAGGAACGGTATTGCTACTGCGCATGCGTACAAATACTGCGCATGCGCACCAAGAAATCACCCACAACTTAACTTAAAATCAACAAATGAAAGCATTGCTTCAGTTCCTAATGTAAGAAAACATCACTTCTTACCCGCAAGTACATGTACATGCATGTAGGATACTGTCTCCATTCAAAGGTTGGCCAATGTGACATCAAGCACTCAACCTCCATGTTTCGAAGACATCTGGAAATGTAGTTTGTATGACGACTGTATGAAGATGCATCCCTCCCTACACGTAACGTCTAGAATATCATAATCATCGTCTCACTTTCTTGCTGTTTGCTGTCTTTCACACTCTTGGGCTCTGCTCCACCCGTCGCGTGCCTCGGACTTAAACTATCACCCGCTCTAATACCAAATCTCTCTACCAAATCAATAAACACTTCGTTTCACACCCAAACCCAATCCAACATCACCAATCAGATCCTGACCAGGATTGTGCTCTCGTTCTTGTCGTCTGTGTTCAACATGAGTGTCAACGATATTCTGAGCCTTTAGAAAACGAGAAACAAAGTTTGGGTCATACAGTACAACCCAATTATCCAGACGTTTACAAATTTATTCCCGCCAAAAAACACGTGTTTGTCACGTGACATCATTCCAACATGAAGCTGTTAAGCGACTCTAAATTGGAACTATAGAGGACTTTACATCTAATCACTAAATGTGTAAATATGTTGAGTTGTTGTTGACCTAATATTACCGTATATTAATTAATTAATTATTAATTATGTACTCGACTGTCAACGTATGAGTGAGTCTCAAGGAAGTCACACCATCATGTCGTGCATCCAAACAATTTGGCTTCCACCGAAACGTCCAGATAATCGAGGTTGTACTGTACCGTACCATCAAATATCAACACTAATTAATAAATCTGTACAAGTTGCAAGCATCTAGAGTATGGAATACGACACGATGTGACTGTTTCTGTTTACCTTTTGCATGGATACAATCCTATCTGGTTGTGTTGTGAGTTCGGTGATTGCAATGTTATTCTTGATTGCCTGCATGTCATTGTGAGTTATATATTTGTATCAAGTTGTGTTAACAAGAGCGTCTCACTTGAGATGCGGTCGATCGTGCGTAGGATGGCAGTTGTGATTGATATGAACTGTCGGTGAAATCGTTTGGTGTCTTCTCCAGTTTTCTTACTCTAATGTATTAAGACAGCAAACATACAAAATATTAATTAATTAATTAATTATTTATATATTTATTTATATATTTTTATTATTTATTTATTATATTTATATATTTATTTATTTTTATTATTTCTTTATTTATTATATTTATATATTTATTTATTCTTATTACTTATTTATTTATTATATTTATTTATTTATTTATTACATTTATTTATTTATCTATTTTCATTATTTATTTATTTATTATATTTATATATTTATTTATTTATTATATTTATATATTTATTTATTTATTATATTTATATATTTATTTATTTATTATATTTATATATTTATTATATTTATATATTTATATATTTATTATTTATTTTTATTATTTACTTATTTTTATTATTTATTAATTAATATATTTATATATTTATTTATTTATTTTTATTATTTATTTATTTTTATTATTTATTATATTTATTTATTTATATATTTATTTTTATTATTTCTTTATTATATTTATTATTATTTATTTATTTATTTATTTATATATTTATTTTTATTATTTCTTTATTATATTTATTATTTATTTATTATATTTATATATTTATTTATTCAAGATCAATGATGTATTGATGCAGTTTGACAGTGGTCTTCATCACAGTTTAGAGGCTTTATCCTCTTCTTCGGTCTCTGACCTGGCATGGAAACAGGCAACTCTTCCAGTTCGTTTGGGTGGTCTAGGTCTTCGTGAGGCCTCTAGATCTTCATCTGCAGCTTTCGTTGGCAGCTGCAACTCTTCTCGGCAGTTGTCTCTCCATCTTCTTAATGACTCAGCGTTCATGCCGGTACATGAAGAAAATGATTGGACTCAGCATTCTTCCTCTTTCCCTGGTGAAGTGCAATGCCGGCAACATCTTGCAAGTCTTTTACCACCTACTAGTTCTGTCTCGTCCTCTGTTTCTTCTACACAACATTCCTTCCAGAAGGCTCTGGATGATACTTTGAGATCCAGCATTAAAGTCAGCCTTGTTAGTCTGCGAGAACAGGCACGTTTCTGTGCTGTCGCATATCCTCATGCGGGGGCTTGGTTGAGAGCAATCCCCAACTCAAGTCTAGGCCTGGCCGTGTCTCCGCGTGAATTTGTGACTTCTTTGCGTTCCAGTTTTTCCAGCACCCCCACACTCAGTCCGTTGTGTGTGCGGTCATGAATTGGACATTTTTGGTGACCATGCTCTTGGCTGTGGTCCTCTTCGGATTAAGCGACATGATGCCTTATGTGACGTCATCTTCCACTGGTTGCTCTTAGACAACTCCAATGTACGTCGAGAACAACGCTGTTCCTCTCATTCTATGACAAGACCAGGTGACGTTTTCCATCCCGACTTTTCCCTAGGCAAGGCTGCTTATTTCGACATTTCCGTGAGGAATTCGTTCACTCCCTCTCACCTTATTAATGCTGCCATAAAAGCTGGTGCTGCTGCTGAGGCTGGGGAAGTGGACAAAGATGAACGCCATCTTGCTAACGTTTCCAGTTATGGCTGTTTGTTTTACCCTCTTGTGGTGGAATCATACGGAGTGTGGGCTGCACATAGTCTGGAGGTGTTGAGATCAATTGTCAAGAAGTCTCTTCTATCATCTGGCTTGTCTCTGGGCCAAGCTTCCAGGCAATTTCACGAACAGTTATCTGTTCGTTTATGGCAATACAATTCAAGACTGATTAGTGACTATCTGCCTAATTATTATGACTCTTTGTGCTTCCGTCCTTAGGGCGGATATGTGTTATCTGTGTTATCTGTATTATATACCAATATATCTTCTAATAGTATAAAAAAATTTATTTATTTATATATTTATTTATTAACGTATATATATATTTATTATTTATTTATTTATTTATTTATTTTATTTATTTATTTATTTTATTTATTTATTTATTAATGTTGACACACATCACACCTGCACATGTAGGGTAGGTGTACCTAATTGTGGACACTCCCCGGTAATTTGAGTTACAATCGCTGTTTTCTCTGGTAGCCTGCAGAAAGAGACAGGAAAACAGGTTCAATATACACAGCAATGTCTAAGCTTCATAACGGGTACATGTACCTGTACGACTAGAATCACACAATGTCAGCTAGCGCACTAGCATAATATACGGGATAACATCTGTAAACATCCTGGACGCCGAGTTTATCCTAGTTGTGGACATTTTTCTCCGTTACAGAAAGCGACTGAGCTTGAGTAACAGCTGGACTAGATACCTGAATGGTTGCCTCACAAGCTGGTATTTTGGGCCGCGATGAAAACCATGTTCTGTGGTGTATCACCTCTGTGTAAAATGGCGTCTTGCCTTTCAAATTTTGCAGAAACCAATTGTTCTGTCTACAATACAATGCAGGAGATGATCAATTATGTTTAGATAAACATCTGAACTGTAAACTGTGGTTCTAGCATCTTTGCGTTGCTGGTGGAGCTGATTATTGATATCAGACAAGGTAGTTTTGACCTTCCACCTATCCTAGGTGAGTTTGTAAGTTTTCATTTTGTGTCTTATTGTTGCCAGATCTAGTAGCAGTGAAGGCCGTGTTTCCACTAGCTGCACCTTAGACTAGTTTAGCTTAAATGAGTTTAAAACTAAACCAGTTCAAGAAAGCGACTGTTTCCATTAGGAACTTGCACATCCGGGATGTGCTAAACAAACCGTCTAAGAACGCATTAATTTGAAGTATTGGGCTGGTCTGTCACTGAGTCAGGGCAACTGTTGGCTGTTACTGATTCAGCATCTGCTAGTAGGAATTTGCATGAGGATGACCAAGGACACCGTCTTCTCTCTCTCTCCGTAGCTGCTGATTTCTTTCCCCTAGCTAAAGACCCTTACATCTTCTAGGGCAATCCTATCCCGACAAAATAGTCAATATCATCAAAACAGCGTTGTCAGAAGCCATCTAAACAAGCGTGCTACTGTCACGTGACAGTTAAACCTAAACCACTTTGCTAAACCTACTTCAAAGTAGGTTTAAGAAATAGGTTTAGGTTTAACATATAACTGGTTTAGTGCAGGTGGAAACAGGTCAATTCTTAAACCAGTTTAGCTTAAACCACTTGGTAAACCAGTTTAGGCACTAGTGGAAACGCGCCCGAAGACAGTCAAATTCTGACTGGATTACTAATGTCGCTGATATTGACATTCCACCTACTTTGTTCGTTCTCATTTCATACCCTATTGTGGCCAGATGTAGTAGCAGTGAAAACAGCTAGATTGTCAGTGGATTACTGATGTCTAGATCTAGTGTGAGTGAAGATATTCACGTGTTTACTGGACTGGAAATACACGTTCGCTCCATGCACATAATGCGCTTCTTTAGCACGTTACAGTCAACGTAACTATAGGCTCAAAACTTTACCAAGGTACTCAATAATTGCTTAAATAACATCAGGGCACTTCCATGATCCAACAAAAGATCGATTCGTATACCCAGAATTTTTGGACGTGATGGGAGGAACCTTGTAAGTGCTAACAGTTTCGCAGGTGAATCGTGGTGATACACAACAGAACATGGGCTTGATTGCGGCCCAAAATACCAGCTTGTGCGGCAACCATTCAGGTATCTAGTCCAGCTGTTACTCAGACCCAGTCGCTTTCTGTTGTGGAGAAAAAATGTCCACAATTAGGATATACTCCCGTTTGGGCTGTTCACAGACATTATCCCACATATTTTGCTAGTGTGCTAGCAGACGTTGTGCGATTCTAGTTGTACAGGTATTGTTCCAAAGCTTAGACATTGGTGCTTACATCGGACATGTTTCCCTCTCTCTCCGTTGCAGGTTACCAGAGAAACAGCGTTTGTAACTCAAATTACCGGGGAGTGTCCACAATTAGGTACACCTACCCTACACACACACACACACACACACACACACACACACACACACACACACACACACACACACTGACTAACTGATTACGATTGACCAACTCTAGCCTCGGTATTCCAGACTACTTTCTGCACATGATGGGAGGGGAGAGTGGAAGCATAGAAGGTGACAGCTCTATTGTAACTGACTTCAGAAATAGGTGATGTTCATCCTAATCAATAATTACCCGCATTCATTAGAAACAGTAACAAGCACCAGATGGCTTGTGGGATATAAATTTGCCAGAAGCTGTTCGCTACCAGCCGACTACAAACAAATGAGAGAACGTAGAAAATGAGTCACTTTACGGAATCCAGTAGGAAGAAGGCAAAGACGTCACGACCCCGTACTAAAATTGCTTAGCAACCAGTTGAAGGGTCTTCAAGTCTTCAACACCAAAAGTAGACAAAGCAGCCGCTGTAATGCCTTTATTATCTGGTAACATCTGACAAGCATTCAATGAGTTATCATGTCATCAAAAGCAAAACAAGTAGCGCGTCGCATTTGTGTTAGCTTCACCCCACTGTGCTATTACAGTTGTCTGAGAATCGCTTAGAGGTAATTACAAAGTACTCATTGACGTCAGCAGTTGTCTACAGTGCTGATTGGCCATTTTTGAGCGGTGGTTTCAATTGGAGCGGATGTTTCTGAACTTGAGCAGTCGCCCCTCTTCCGAAGTCACTTACTGTACAACAGAGATGTCCCTAGACTGCTTTCTACTCTCCTCCCATCACGTGCAGAAAGCAGTCTGGAATACCGAGGCTGACCAACTCTAACAATAGCTATTGATATCAACTGTCATGATAACTAAGACTCACAGGCTAAGCCAAATAATTGTTAATAAAATTAATATCAATTAATTTAATTTAATAAAATCCAATGCATTAATTTCTTTCCAAAATACAATTACAACAAAAATTTAAGTAATTAATTTATGTATACAAGTTTCCGTGCTAGTAATAGTCATAGATGATTTAGCAGTGAGAGATGTCTGACTTTCTGTTTGTGAGCAACGTGTACACTTGCTCAACCAGAGCGATTGCAGCACCCGGTTTACAGTGGATTGTGCCATCCACTCTTTCCTTAGCAATACCCAACTGATGCCTCTGAAAGAACTAAAGATAATAATTTTTAAAATAAAAAATTAAATAATTGTTTATTGATATCAATAACCCTTTCCAATTGTTGCCAATTTCCCATTTTGCGCTCTATTGACGTTCCGTTGACAAACGAATGCATTTGAATGTCTTGAGGATAATACCAGGAGAATATCTCTGCCACTAGATATCCATTTGAGAAATCTCTTCGCAAAGAAACAACAAAATCATGAAAGGTGAACCCCAATGGGGCCTCGCGCAACAACAAATATCACAACACGCACCTTCTAGTGTTCTTCACCGAATGAGTGAGGTCTAAGCTCTGCAGCCACTTCAGAACTTCACGCGGCAAACCACTCATGCTCGTTGTTTCGAACTAAATGGTCGCTATGGTAACACACACACACACCCGTATGTATGGTATATAGTTGAAGGCTAATAATCAATAATAAAATTATAAAAATTACTAACATAATATTACAAAAGACACGCAAGGTTTTTGTTTGCCATTTAAAAATTAATTAATTAATTTAATTTTAATTAATTAATTAAAGTGTAACATTTGCATATAAACTTTTTAAATGATAATAATAGTTGTGTTTGTTAATATATTGCATTGTAAAATATTTAATTATTTATTTATTCTCTGATGATAAAATCAACGTTTGAGCTCAACTAATAATTATCACAACCAATAACAATTGCAAATAATATTGTTAATTAATTAATTAATTAATTAAAATATTCTAGCATCTTGCTATTAGATCAGACTAATAAAGTCTTGTTAATTCGTACTATTAAATTGACTATAAACAACATACTCCAACACAAACAAACTACAGCACAATCACATGCAGACAGACACACCACTGTTTGTTTGTACCTTTCTCTGCAACCTAATTTAGATCACGTGACAAAGCAATTGCAACAATTTTTTTTGTAAAGCAACATTATTTGGGGACCCACACGGTTTCAAGTTCATTTGTGTGATAGGCATAATGGTAGTGCGATTGGCATAATGGTAGAGTGCCAAGACAGCTGTACAAACATACAGTAATTGTAAGGCCTAAGGCGTTGATCCTGTTTGTCTATCTAATGCAGTAAAAAAATCAACAACACACTGTTTAGACTCCTTCTAAAATAGGAAAGATGAGATGAGTTGGAATAGAAATCTAGACGTGTGAGAATGTGTGGGCTCTGTTATGAAGGCGATTGTTAGAGATAGCTGACCGCATGTATCTAGACTGGACAGAAATAGACTGTAACGTGTTCTAGTTGTGATTGTAATCCATGCACTTGCAACTGAAACACCACACGTTACGTATATGCATCTACTAGCTCACACTCCTAAACTAAGACAAACAACAGACAGACAAACAGACTTTTGAAATGAATGAATGACTGACTGACAGACAAGACATCCAGACTGACTACAGACAGACAAGACATCCAGACTGACCGTTGAACGGACAGACAAACAGACAGATTGTTATATTTGGAAGGTTACTCGATCTACCAATAACAATCGCTTTGACAGACAAACAGACAAAAGACAGACAGACAGACAGACAGACAGACAGACAGACAGACAGACAGACAGACAGACAGACAGACAAACAGACAGACAGACAGACAGACAGACAGACAGACAGAATAGTTCATATGCATGAAATATAAAGATTTGACAGACAGACAGACAGACAGACAGACAGACAGACAGACAGACAGACAGAAGATTGTTTCAAGAGACAGCCACATAAACATAAATAGCTGTAGGTAGAACCAAGCCCTGTTGGCTTGGTTAGTATTCAGTTGCTTTGCTTAGATGGTGTATAATAGTTCAATGTTTGAAAATATATGTATTGACAGACAGACAGACAGACAGACAGACAGACAGACAGACAGACAGACAGACAGACAGACAGACAGACAGACAGACAGACAGACAGACAGACAGACAGACAGACAGACAGACAGACAGACAGACAGACAGACAAAACTATCTGGATACTTAGATACACTGACAAAGACACCTATAACCAATGCATGTGTCTACTACTAGTGAGCAGTAGAGTACACACTAAATTTCTTAGTTGCAGTACACATGGGTCATAATTTGCATATGGTAGGCCAATCACCAGATACAAAACAATCATTAATTATCAAACAAATAATGAAGTGCTAACCATTTCACTGTGCACATCCCTGCTAACACTTTCTGTGGTTTCGACCTCAACCATCTTTCCCACAACAAATTACATAAAGGTGATTGTTTGCATTACACAAATCCAGCCTAATAAATATTGAACAAAGAAGCTGTGACATCCTCTCCCACACACTAATATCCATTAGCAAAGCATGTCATTCAAACCACCGAGTAAAATTAATGGAAATGTTGATTGTTGACACCACAACCTTGTGCACCATGAATATTTCCATTAGTGGTGGAACAATGAGGGAGATATTGTAGGAACCAACGCTAACACTATGACAAATGGCCACTGAAACTGACAGAAGGAATAATAGTGTAGTGACACAAACGCAGCAGGATTCACACCTTCTGTACTGAAGGACTGAGTGTGGTCACACAACCTCAGCAGGACTCACACCTTGTGTACTAAAGGACTGATCTAGATGGTTTGATGACAAACCCCAGCAGGATTCACACCTTCTGTCCTTGTTGTCCCTTAGAGTGTGGCTGATGGCTTGTAGTTATGCCTCTAGTAGTATGTAACAGACACCGTCTTCCAGCAAATAATCAAAATTTAAGTGATTCCATACGCAGGTACTTCAACTAGGATGTGCATGGCATAACAGATAGGGCTACTTCATTCAGTCTTGATGGCACACTGGGTACATCATAATGACTTGTTATTGATTATTATAGTCGATTATGACAGCCTCATATCTACAAAAATACTACTTACTCGGTGATAGCAATTACTATGCTACTCAATCTGTCTTGTCTTCTGTGTTTTTGTCCATGGCTGTAAACCTATCTAAAAATATTACTGTTGTCTGGGTATTACTACAATACTACGTAACAGTTTTTGGGTATTGTTAGGGATGTGGCATAGCTACAAAGCAAACTAGAAAGCTATTCTAATCTGCTAGAGCTGGTTTGTTTTCTACACTACTTCATCAGAGTAGAACAACTCCATAGGAGGTAATGTCTGCTACACGTCACTAGCATATTCTCCTTTCTCATACAGTCGAGACATCTTGCTACCAGTTGCAGACGGAGGAAGTAGAGACATTGGTGTAGATGCACTGTCTGCTGTGTGATGTCCACTATCTGTCGACTCAGTCTCTGAGTCTTCGTCAGCTTCACGCTGTAGTTCTTGTTCATCAGAGGCTTGTAAAGGTTTTCTTGATCGACCAGAGTTTACATCCACCACTGTTGTCATGGAGTTCATATGAATCTCTAGACCCTCTTCTTTATCTGGTGAGTTCTCTCCATCAGGATCAACTCGTTCACTTGGTGGATCTTTGTCATCATATTCGAATTGAATTGGGTATTCCCTCACATCATCCTCAACAGCAAATTTAACTCGTGAGCTTGATCGCCGAGCTGCCTTCAGATCCGGTATTCCTTCTTCTTCGCTGCCAAATGTTGGACATAAACATATACTACGATTTTGAGAACGTAACACGAGGATGACGAATGCAATAAGAATCACCAACATCACAACCAATACAGCGCTCAGAACAATAACAATTGTCGTAATGCCATTATCACTGCCACCATCTGTCTTACTAGATTGTGTGCTTTCAACCTGAGGATCTTTTGGTCCACCAGGAGGAAAGACTCCAATAATAAGTTTTATTTCACTAGTCCGTCTAATCTCTGCCCCATTGTCTGTAGCCCTGATAACATAGCTGTAGTTGTTTGGTTCGACATAAAACAGAGGATGAAGAACTCTAACAACGCCAGTGTCTTTGCCGATGTTAAACAGATCCTTATATTCCGATGAGCTCAGTGGAAGCATAGAGTATGTCACTCTACCTCCGTCTTCTGTGTCACGATCTGTGGCTTCCATTGTCACCAGAATCTTGCTGTCGTCGTCGAGTTGAGAAATTGACACATACAATGGGCTCTTGTGCTGAAATATCGGCTTGTTGTCATTACGATCATTCACATTCACAGTGACAGTGACTAACGACGACCGAGGTATTACACCTCCATCATAAGCTACAACTTCAAAACTATGTTCCGTCATCCGCTCATAATCAAGAGGTCTTACATTTCGTATTATGCCCGACTTCCTTTCAACACTAAAATATACATTGTCACTACTCATTTCGTATTGAACAATGCTGTTTTGCCCGATGTCTGCATCAGTTGCGTTGACTTGACCAACTGAGGTTTCTGGTGGACGATTCTCATCCAAGCTAAATACGTAGCTTGTAGACTGAAAGGTTGGCGTCATGTCATTATCATCTTTAATCCGGATGGTGACATTCACATGGCTTACCATTCTTGGAACTCCTCTATTACTGGCTTCAATACGAAGCATCACGTTTTCTCTCGTTTCTCTGTCAGATTTACTCGCCACTTTTATCCATCCCGTCGTGCGGTTGATAATAAACCAATCTGAATCTGATCCACTCACTATGCTATAGAAGACCAGAGCGTTGTCACCTGAATCGCGATCACTCGCATGTACTCTCACTACTTTCTTGCCTACATTGTCATTCTCAACTGATTCTCCAGTATATTGTGACTCATCAAATATTGGAGGATTATCGTTCCTATCCAGTACTGTGATATTCAAGACATACTCAGATGTAAGAGGAGGTTGATCGTTGTCCGATGCAACCAGTTTCATGACAAACGTATTTCTTGTCTCATGATCCAAAGACTTTCCTAACTTTAGTGCCCCAATCGACTGGTCGTATATAAAGTAACCATCGCTGTTCTCTAGTTTAGCAGTAACATGCGTCTTCTGGCCTCGTAGTCTGTCTGGGTCTTTAAGAGTTACATCGGCTAGCAACGTGCCGACCCTATCATCCTCCCAGAGTGAATGATGATGTTCACTGTCATCTGATCGATGTCGGAAATGAAAACTGACTTTAATTTCAGGAGGTTCGTCGTTCACATCGATGATATTCACTGTTACTTCGACTTCACTTGTTCTCGGCTGCTCCCCACTCGATCCATTGTCTTTAGCAAACAGCCAGAAAATATACTCTGATCTATCCATTTGTTCGTAGTCAAAAGACAAGGCGGTTGTACGAATAATACCAGACACAGGATCAATACTAAACTGTTTCTCCACACCACGGAACTCAGACTGTAGAAAATAGGTGATGTGACCACGAGGACCAAGATCGGCATCAATAGCAGAAGCCTAGAACACACACACCAGCTGTACATCTGACACAAACCAGAGACTAATAGAACTAAAACAAATAGACCTAAAACAAGGAACCAACTAAGCCAATAACAAGCCATCTATTCATTTCCTTTGCCCAACAGAAATCTAATAAACTGCTGACGTTTGTTATTAATTGCAATGTCATGACCCTAAGCAAAGCCATGCAGTATGCATCCACTTGAATGCATCTCAAACAAGACCCTTCCATCTCAACAAGAAAACCATCCCTACTGTTGATCCTTTCATTTTACCAAACGCACAATGGAAGTTTGTTTGGAATGACTTCCGCTTTCATTGTCACTTTGACCTTGAAGGTCAACCCACGATATTTCACTTGCCGTCTGTACGTCTGGTCTGGACTGATAGTTTGGACACCTACAAGTGGCTAAGTGCCTGTCACTCATCTCACCCATCACTGCATGTTCCCAGCCGCTACCGCAAGAAAAACAAAGCGGGGCGGATAAACAGGCGTACTATTGTCACAAACCAGTTGGAAGAAATACATTAGACGATGAACAAAGGAGACTTTGTGGTGTAACCGCCTTGCTAGAACTGCGCCACACGCTTGCTACAATGTGTCACACGCTTGCTAGAATGTGTCACAAACGTGTCGGACTAGCTACAATGTCGCACTTCCTACAACGTGTCATCACACAGCATGCTACACTGCGTTACACATTGCTACAGTGTCATCAACTTGCTACAGTGTGCGTGTGTGTGTGTGTGCGCGTGTGTGTGTGTGTGTGTGTGCGTGTGTGTGTGTGTGTGTGATCGACTTACTACGATGCGTCATTTCGCTCACCTGGAACAAAACCTGATTGGCCGGACTGTTCTCTTTGAGCGACTCATCGAAATCCTTCCGCAAGAACACCGGATCGTTATCATTCGCGTCGGTAATCGTCACATTGACTAGATGGTACGCCGAGCGAGGCGGGCGCCCGCCATCTCTCGCAGAAATATTGAGAACATAATGATCGAGCGTTTCACGATCCAAACTCATCGCCGGCGTCAAATACACGAGCCCCGACGTATCCACAACCAACGTGAACGCATTACCTTCATTCCCGTCCACTATCTCATACGATACTTTACCATTCTGTCCGGCATCGTTGTCAACTGCTCTCTGTATGAAGCGCCGGATCCCCTTGGGCGTGTCCTCCTTGAACTCGACTCTTTCCTCGGGCGACGAAAACGTAGGAGTCACGTCGTTCTCGTCGTAAACAAGCACGTCGAACGATTTGTAATCGATGCCATTGGCGTGGCTGATCTCGATGAGGAGATGAACAACAGCAGGGTTGTCAGCGCTCAGTAATGCCTCTCTGTCCAGCAAGCGTTTTGTGCTAATGACACCCTTGGCGTCGATGTCAAAATCGGGATTCGAGTCGAATCCGATGTTGGAGAGTGCAAACGAGCAGGCGAGCTTGCTGCAATCCGGTGCAGCAGAGTGGTTGGATAGCAGACCATAGGCGTCGCATACTACTGTGTTTGTGGGGATATTTTCAGTTGTTGTGCAGTTGAGTGTGTCCTTGCTGGCCGTTGCTCTGCGTGAGAGAGACCACAAGGCGAGCAGAACGAGCAGGTTTCGCATCTTGCTGTCCTTGGCAGGAGCAGTCGATGTTGGTTGAGCGTAGGCGACTGGATCGGGAACCGATAGGCGACGAGATAAGCGTGTGAAGAGTCGAGACTTTAGAAGTGTGGCATAAAGTTAATGATCGGACCAATCAGGAGCGACAATTAGTGCGAGGTTGATAAGCTATCTTTTCCATGTTTCTAAGAGGTCGCGTGTTGTTTATCTAATGTGTTAGTAATGTCAATCTTTCTTGTGTCTGATTGGTTGATTGGGTAGCAACGTTGTATCAATGTAGATTAGCAAACGACATTGATACATCTTATGTTTGTGTAATTAATTAGTAAATGTAGCAGATAGGTTGACAGGTGCCACGCCTTTGATTAGATTAGGAGCAAAATTGTTCGCAAGCGTCCAGCGTACACCGCGTTGTGCATGTCATAGCAACAGAACGAATCCAGTGAAACTGTGTGGCTACTGAACGTGGGAATAGATTTGTTGTGTGTGTCAGTAATTAGAGCAAACTAACAGCTGTTCGGATGTGGTGTTTTGTGCAAGAAACTAATAAATCAGGACACCTGCAGCTGTGAAGTGTGGGATTGCTACCGGCTCTGCATTGACAATTGTGTGTGGGTTGTGGTTTTAGTGTATATGCAAACGCCTCTAGATCTGCAGCAGGTACGCGTACACACAAGACAATGCGGCAGCGTCATGAACGAGTCGCCTGCTTATTTACGTGGGTCCTAAGTGGCGTCTATCTCATGACTTATGGAACTTATCAAGACATCTGGCATCTGTTGTAACTGTTCCATTGTTCTCTACCACACACCGTGTGACGCACGTGACTTTGACGTAAGCACGTGACTTATAAGTGTGGGTTGCACGTGACGGGGCAGCTGGTTGCTGCGTGTGGGAGGGTTTGTTGGGGTGAACGATTCCAAATGACCTGCAGCTCTGCTCTAGTCCCGCTCTCCAACAGAGGACAAATGAGGTGCCACCTGCTTCAGGAGGTCCTACAATGAGTGTGCAAGCAAAGATCTTATGGTTAACCGTTTCCTAGGTTCTCTCGCTGGTCACGACATGAACTGATTTCTCCTCAAATAACAGATCACTGGGCTAAGCAAAGACAAAAGGTGTCTAGACTAGTGTTATGTTTATAGTATCTGGCAAGTATAGAGTGTTAGACTGATGGGTGGATGAAATGGGCGTGGTCTCTTAAGGCTTCATGATGCTCTGTTTGACTTTAGTCGTTCATTATGGCACAACTGCCAACTGGTCAGACAATTGCGTTCTGCAAGCCACGTGCAGACGGTAACTGATATTATCCACAATTTCACATGACAGCAAATTTATGTATTGAGGTATCTGTTTGTTTACCAGGTCGATTGCAGGCTTCTCGAGCCAGACAGACGGGTGTTGCTATTCTTCCTGGAGAAACGTTGGCTCCAATTGGTGATCCAGATTACAACAACTTAATTGTTCAGATGCTGCACAATCCAGCTCTTGTACAGCCGAGACCACCGACTGACTCTCGAGAGAGATACAAACCGGGCCAGATCACTCCCTCTGTTTACTATGAACGAGCCAGATGCGGACATCAGTACTGGTATCAAGAGAAAACAGGAAAATCATACAGTATGATCATAAATTACTCTTGACTTTACAATTTCACATTCTGGTGTGCATGCATTTAAATTGCTAGGAAACAAAGTGTCGATGGGAGCAAAGGCGACCGTTTTGGGCCTCGCCTTTTCGCCTCGAAAATAAAGCAGCAACAATGTAGCTACACTTACAGTACAGAGAGCTAGGTAGATGTCTATATGATTGGTATGTATTTCAGTTGACTTAAAGTCTATAGCTAATCACAACTATTCC
>NC_085098.1:7775849-7788349 GCF_963422355.1 Corticium candelabrum | reverse complement strand
ATATATATATATATATAAGAGAGATAAACAAACATACAGATGGACTGACAATAGACAGGCAAACAGGCAAACCAAAAATGACTAGGCAGAGAAAGAGAAGTGAACAGACAAAGGAACGGGTGGGTGGACAAATAGACAAACCAACCATTTAATTAACAATAAATTGACTGACAAACGACAGACAGACAGACAGACAGACAGACAGACAGACTGGACAATGTAAACTGTACTTAGCCTTTGCTTGCTATTGTATCTAACTTCATTTATGAAAATATACTACCATTGACTGACAGACAGACAGACAGGCAGACAGACAGAATCAAGTTTATTGTCAACAATCTTCACTACTACAAACAGTTATTGTTAAAATGAAATGTTCTACTTGTAGTCCGAGACTATTGCTAATGAGTAGACAGAAAGACTCTTTCTCTCGTGTCTTATGATGAGAACGGTCATCAGAATGCATCCAATTTTACAACATATTGGAGACAACGTTTATCAGTTCAGTTACAACAATGTAACACTAGAGTGATTTCCAGGAAGACATCCCGCTTACTGGAACATACAAGGAAAGTGAAGAGAATAAACAATATACACAATTATTAATGTGCTTTACTGTACAGCCCTATATAGGGCTGGTTTCTGTAGAGTTTTAGTTTGGCAGAGATTTTGTGCAATTGGGACAGTAGAGTTGCTTAGTTTTGTTGATTGTAGATTTCAATGTTGAAAATATATGTATTGGACAGACAGACAGACAGACAGACAGACAGACAGCTAATTTATTCTCATACAGATTGTACTTGTACATATGCTAGGATTTTTTAAATACAAATCAGTCCTTGTAAACAACAAAGTCATTAACTAATGGACTTGACTTTGAATGTCAAAATCAAATAATCTATCTAAATCACCATGATTAGGTGACAGTTTTGAAAGTTTTCTAAGGATAACTTTGGCATTGCATCTTTGCAGAATTGTAGAAAATCTTTTTCTCCAATACAGAAACAGGCAATCAGACAGACAGACAGACAGAACAAATTAGTGCTAATATAAATATATGTATTGACAGACAATGAACTTGACAGACAGACAGACAAACAAACAGACTGAAAGACAGACATACAGACTAACCAATGAATCGACAGACAGACAAACACAGACAAACAGACAGATAGACAGACAATGTAACGCTAGAGTGATTTCCAGGAAGACATCCCGCTTACTGGAACATACAAGGAAAGTGAAGAGAACGAACAATATACACAATAATTAATGTGCTTTACTGTACAGCCCTATATATGGCTGGTTTCTGTAGAGTTTTAGTTTGGAGAGATTTTGTGCAATTGGGACAGTAGAGTTGCTTAGTTGTGTTGAATGTAGATTTCAATGTTGAAAATATATGTATTGGACAGACAGACAGACAGACAGACAGACAGACAGACAGACAGACAGACAAAAAACAGACACAGACAGATTGAATAAAATATAAAACGAACAGACAAAAAGACCAGACTCTACCGCCGCTTCTCGTTTCTTCTTTCTTCTATATCTCTGTTTGTATTGCTTGTTCCGGTGTTTCTTACAATACCGACCCTTTCCTATCGCTGCATCGGTGCAACCACTTTCTGTACAGAGACGCATGACGGACTGTTGATGATCAACGGGAAAGTCAATGCTTGAAGGATCCATGAGGAATGAATGGGCAAACTCCCGGATGTCTAATAAAGTGTTATAGTAGATATTTATAACTACAGTAGCTATCAATAAATAGTAAACTTCAGGATGTTGATGTATACATATTTAGCTAATATCATATAGAGTAGATATTTACTTATGTGTATATTAATTAGTATTTATATATTTATTTATATGTTAGTATATATTTATTATATGTTAGTATATATTTATATGTTAGTATATATTTATTATATGTTAGTATTTATTATATGTTAGTATATATTTATATGTTAGTATATATTTATTATATGTTAGTATATATTTATATGTTAGTATATATTTATATGTTAGTATATATTTATTATATGTTAGTATATATTTATTATATGTTAGTATATATTTATATGTTAGTATATATTTATATGTTAGTATATATTTATTATATGTTAGTATATATTTATTATATGTTAGTATATATTTATTATATGTTAGTATATATTTATTATATGTTAGTATATATTTATATGTTAGTATATATTTATTATATGTTAGTATATATTTATTATATGTTAGTATATATTTATTATATGTTAGTATATATTTATTTATATGTTAGTATATATTTATTATATGTTAGTATATATTTATTATATGTTAGTATATATTTATTATATGTTAGTATATATTTATTTATATGTTAGTATATATTTATTATATGTTAGTATATATTTATATGTTAGTATATATTTATTATATGTTAGTATATATTTATATGTTAGTATATATTTATATGTTAGTATATATTTATTATATGTTAGTATATATTTATATGTTAGTATATATTTATTATATGTTAGTATATATTTATATGTTAGTATATATTTATATGTTAGTATATATTTATTATATGTTAGTATATATTTATTATATGTTAGTATATATTTATATGTTAGTATATATTTATATGTTAGTATATATTTATTATATGTTAGTATATATTTATTATATGTTAGTATATATTTATTATATGTTAGTATATATTTATTATATGTTAGTATATATTTATATGTTAGTATATATTTATTATATGTTAGTATATATTTATTATATGTTAGTATATATTTATTATATGTTAGTATATATTTATTATATGTTAGTATATATTTATTTATATGTTAGTATATATTTATTATATGTTAGTATATATTTATTATATGTTAGTATATATTTATATGTTAGTATATATTTATTATATGTTAGTATATATTTATATGTTAGTATATATTTATATGTTAGTATATATTTATTATATGTTAGTATATATTTATTATATGTTAGTATATATTTATATGTTAGTATATATTTATTATATGTTAGTATATATTTATATGTTAGTATATATTTATTATATGTTAGTATATATTTATTATATGTTAGTATATATTTATATGTTAGTATATATTTATTATATGTTAGTATATATTTATTATATGTTAGTATATATTTATATGTTAGTATATATTTATTATATGTTAGTATATATTTATATGTTAGTATATATTTATATGTTAGTATATATTTATATGTTAGTATATATTTATTATATGTTAGTATATATTTATTATATGTTAGTATATATTTATATGTTAGTATATATTTATTATATGTTAGTATATATTTATATGTTAGTATATATTTATTATATGTTAGTATATATTTATATGTTAGTATATATTTATATGTTAGTATATATTTATTATATGTTAGTATATATTTATTATATGTTAGTATATATTTATATGTTAGTATATATTTATATGTTAGTATATATTTATTATATGTTAGTATATATTTATTATATGTTAGTATATATTTATTATATGTTAGTATATATTTATTATATGTTAGTATATATTTATATGTTAGTATATATTTATTATATGTTAGTATATATTTATTATATGTTAGTATATATTTATTATATGTTAGTATATATTTATTATATGTTAGTATATATTTATTTATATGTTAGTATATATTTATTATATGTTAGTATATATTTATTATATGTTAGTATATATTTATATGTTAGTATATATTTATTATATGTTAGTATATATTTATATGTTAGTATATATTTATATGTTAGTATATATTTATTATATGTTAGTATATATTTATTATATGTTAGTATATATTTATATGTTAGTATATATTTATTATATGTTAGTATATATTTATATGTTAGTATATATTTATTATATGTTAGTATATATTTATTATATGTTAGTATATATTTATATGTTAGTATATATTTATTATATGTTAGTATATATTTATTATATGTTAGTATATATTTATATGTTAGTATATATTTATTATATGTTAGTATATATTTATATGTTAGTATATATTTATATGTTAGTATATATTTATATGTTAGTATATATTTATTATATGTTAGTATATATTTATTATATGTTAGTATATATTTATATGTTAGTATATATTTATTATATGTTAGTATATATTTATATGTTAGTATATATTTATTATATGTTAGTATATATTTATTATATGTTAGTATATATTTATATGTTAGTATATATTTATTATATGTTAGTATATATTTATTATATGTTAGTATATATTTATTATATGTTAGTATATATTTATATGTTAGTATATATTTATTATATGTTAGTATATATATTATATGTTAGTATATATTTATATGTTAGTATATATTTATTATATGTTAGTATATATTTATATGTTAGTATATATTTATTATATGTTAGTATATATTTATTATATGTTAGTATATATTTATATGTTAGTATATATTTATTATATGTTAGTATATATTTATATGTTAGTATATATTTATTATATGTTAGTATATATTTATATGTTAGTATATATTTATTATATGTTAGTATATATTTATTATATGTTAGTATATATTTATATGTTAGTATATATTTATTATATGTTAGTATATATTTATATGTTAGTATATATTTATTATATGTTAGTATATATTTATTATATGTTAGTATATATTTATATGTTAGTATATATTTATTATATGTTAGTATATATTTATATGTTAGTATATATTTATTATATGTTAGTATATATTTATTATATGTTAGTATATATTTATATGTTAGTATATATTTATTATATGTTAGTATATATTTATTATATGTTAGTATATATTTATTATATGTTAGTATATATTTATATGTTAGTATATATTTATTATATGTTAGTATATATATTATATGTTAGTATATATTTATATGTTAGTATATATTTATTATATGTTAGTATATATTTATATGTTAGTATATATTTATTATATGTTAGTATATATTTATTATATGTTAGTATATATTTATATGTTAGTATATATTTATTATATGTTAGTATATATTTATATGTTAGTATATATTTATTATATGTTAGTATATATTTATTATATGTTAGTATATATTTATTATATGTTAGTATATATTTATATGTTAGTATATATTTATTATATGTTAGTATATATTTATTATATGTTAGTATATATTTATATGTTAGTATATATTTATTATATGTTAGTATATATTTATATGTTAGTATATATTTATTATATGTTAGTATATATTTATTATATGTTAGTATATATTTATATGTTAGTATATATTTATTATATGTTAGTATATATTTATTATATGTTAGTATATATTTATTATATGTTAGTATATATTTATATGTTAGTATATATTTATTATATGTTAGTATATATATTATATGTTAGTATATATTTATATGTTAGTATATATTTATTATATGTTAGTATATATTTATATGTTAGTATATATTTATTATATGTTAGTATATATTTATTATATGTTAGTATATATTTATATGTTAGTATATATTTATTATATGTTAGTATATATTTATATGTTAGTATATATTTATTATATGTTAGTATATATTTATTATATGTTAGTATATATTTATATGTTAGTATATATTTATTATATGTTAGTATATATTTATATGTTAGTATATATTTATTATATGTTAGTATATATTTATTATATGTTAGTATATATTTATATGTTAGTATATATTTATTATATGTTAGTATATATTTATATGTTAGTATATATTTATTATATGTTAGTATATATTTATTATATGTTAGTATATATTTATATGTTAGTATATATTTATTATATGTTAGTATATATTTATTATATGTTAGTATATATTTATTATATGTTAGTATATATTTATATGTTAGTATATATTTATTATATGTTAGTATATATATTATATGTTAGTATATATTTATATGTTAGTATATATTTATTATATGTTAGTATATATTTATATGTTAGTATATATTTATTATATGTTAGTATATATTTATTATATGTTAGTATATATTTATATGTTAGTATATATTTATTATATGTTAGTATATATTTATATGTTAGTATATATTTATTATATGTTAGTATATATTTATTATATGTTAGTATATATTTATTATATGTTAGTATATATTTATATGTTAGTATATATTTATTATATGTTAGTATATATTTATTATATGTTAGTATATATTTATATGTTAGTATATATTTATTATATGTTAGTATATATTTATATGTTAGTATATATTTATTATATGTTAGTATATATTTATTATATGTTAGTATATATTTATATGTTAGTATATATTTATTATATGTTAGTATATATTTATTATATGTTAGTATATATTTATTATATGTTAGTATATATTTATATGTTAGTATATATTTATTATATGTTAGTATATATATTATATGTTAGTATATATTTATATGTTAGTATATATTTATTATATGTTAGTATATATTTATATGTTAGTATATATTTATTATATGTTAGTATATATTTATTATATGTTAGTATATATTTATATGTTAGTATATATTTATTATATGTTAGTATATATTTATATGTTAGTATATATTTATTATATGTTAGTATATATTTATTTCTGTATCTAAGATCACCGTTTCCTATTCCATCTTTCGTATCTTACTAGACGACTTCCTGGTTCCTACATTAACAGTCAGTAATTTTGTTATCACTAAACAGATTGTAAGGTTTTTCCGTCATTGCGTTCTAATGGATTTGCGAGTGAGCGTGCCAAGTATGTAAATTTATGTAAGTTAATTAGCGATTCCCTCTAATACACAATAGAATGGCGTTTCTTTCCTATTTTACTGCTTTTAGCCTTGTCGTTGTAGTGTACAGCAAGCCAAACGTTCTCTTTGTCGTCAGTGATGACCTGCGGCCCGCACTGGGGACGTACGGGAATTCCCGAGTGATGTCTCCGACTATCGACGCGTTGGCCAATCGGAGTTTGGTGTTTACGCGCGCTTTTGTGCAGCAGGCGGTGTGTGGACCGAGCCGTACGTCATTCCTGACTGGTCGTCGCCCGGATACGACGAGGTTGTTCAGTAATCGCGGGAAATATTGGAGAGAAGCGGCGGGAAACTTTACAACGTTGCCGCAGTATTTTAAAGAGAATGGATATTTTACTGCCTCTTTTGGAAAAGTGTTTCATCATGGCAGTAAGTTTTGGTACTTGCTAGCTCTCTTTTTGTCTGTTTGTGTGTCTGTCTGTCTGTCTGTATGTCTGTCTGTTTGTATGTCTGTCTGTCTGTCCGTCTGTCTGTCAATACATATATTTTCAAACATGGAACTATTATACATCACTGCAAAGTACATAACTATAACTAAAGTCCAACACTATTAACAACATAAAACTTGCAACTACATACCAGAGGCTGTCTGTCTGTCTGTCTGTCTGTCTGTCTGTCTGTCTGTCAATGGTAGTATATTTTCATAAATGAAGTTAGATACGATAGCAAGCAAAGGCTAAGTACAGTTCACATTGTCCAACTGCTAACAACATGCAAATTAAGTAAAGTAAAGGGACATAGTTGTCCCTGTTCAATCAAAACTAGCTTATAAGTCAGAGATGTTGCTTGGGAATGCCTGTACCAAGCTGGATGTCTTCCGCAGGAACACTCTTGCATTGTTTTTCTGAAGCTGTATGGCCATTCTCTTTCTCCAGTAGTCTTTAAATTTTGCCCTGTCCGGTTTTCCACATTCATCCCTGGATCTCTTTGACAGTTGATCAAAGTAGGCTTCAGCCTGCTTTCCCCATCGACCGAAGTGCTCCATAACCAATGGGACTACTTGAACTGACATACCTCCAGGGTATGTATCTTTGGCATAACGAGCCTTCTTCCGTTCCTCACGTCTACAGGCTGCAGCCCCATCAGTGGTGGCAGAAGTTGGGAATATGTCAGAACTCCTGGGGTGAGCCATTGCAATATCGAGCTCTACATTAGAGCCAGCCCCTGTGTCAAAAACTGAGATGTCAGGACGACTGTCAGAGGTGGAGTATCTGTCCTTCGATTCTTTGCGATGGTGGATTTTGAGATGACTTAGACAGTCAGACCACACAGACATGATGTAATTATGTGTCCAAACTGGTCCTCCCCTGTCTTGCAAGTGATCTGATGATAACCACTAGTGTCGGTTATGGATTTACTTACCACAGTTACAAATCTGAATGTCATCACTGTATGGTAAAGGAAGACCAAGCCTCATGAGAGCCGCCAAGCGAAATTCGCATGAACTGAGAGCGAACCCTTTTGATGCTGGTATTGCAGATAACCAAGAACCTGCGCCTATACCTTGCACAGATCGAAATCTTGCCTCATCTCTAAGAGTGGTAGCATTTTCTGTCTGTATGTCTGTCTGTTATTTATTTCTTACATCAAACTATGATACAATTCTGCAAAGAACTACAGTAATACAACTAGACTAATGTTCATTGAAAGCTAACATTACAGCAAACTAAAACACTTATGTCTGTCTGTCTGTCTGTCTGTTTGTCTGTCTGTATGTATGTATGTATGTATGTATGTATGTACAGTATATCTGTATGTATATATAAAATGGGGAGAGGCTGGCTGCGCGAGACTATCTCTGCTTATACATGTCTGTCTGTCTGTCTGTCTGTTAATGCATATATTTTCATGAATCCAAACTATGAAAGGGTAAACACTAATACCGGAAACGATAAGTTAAAACGCAAATATATGATAAATATATATGTCTGTCTGTTTGTCTTTTTGTCTGTCTGTTTGTCTGTCTCTCTGTCTAGTGTGAGCCTATTGAAGCTCATGGGCTTCTATTTGAGATGAACTTTAAGTCGGTTGTATTTACACTGCGTATGAGATTGTAGTGAATTATTATTGTTTCTATCAGGTGTATCCGGTAACAATGATGACTCACCCTATAGTTGGTCCATTCCACCATATCATGCCCCAACTCAGAAGTTCACGACAGCAAAGGCAAGTGTTAGTCTCTGTCTGTCTGCTTGTTTTGTCTTTTTGTCAGTCTGTCTGTCTGTCTGTATCTGTCTGTGTGTCTGTTTGTGTGTCTGTTTGTCTGTCTGCTTGTTTGTCTGTCTGTGTGTCTGTCTGTCTTTCATATAAGATATTTGTTTATCTGCTTGTTTTGCTGTACTTCTCTTCAATGGGTTGTCAGCCTCTTCTCTTTGTTGCCAGTTCCCCTTTTGTTCATCACTCAGACCAACTGACATATACATAGGTTTGTTCCAATCCTGATGGATCATTACATCGAAACCTTCTCTGTCCAGTTGATGTATCCAAACAACCCGATGCTACACTCCCAGACATCCAAATCACAGACCAAGCAATACAACTGCTCAACAACCATCTACCCACCCAGCCATTCTTCTTCGCCATTGGCTACCACAAACCACACATTCCGTTTAAATTTCCAAAAGAGTATCTCGATTATTATCAATTAGAAAATATTGACTTGCCACTTAATCGACATTATCCTCCCGGATTACCAACAGTTGCATGGGAGCCGTGGTCAGATGTTCGAAAGAGAGAAGACGTTATTGCTCTGAATGTTAGTTTTCCTTATGGGCCAATGCCCGACGATTTTAGTCGAAGAATTATTCAGCATTATTATGCAGCGACGACGTACATGGATGATCAATTTGGTCGAGTGTTGAACTCGTTGAGAGAGAATGGATTGGATAACAATACGGTGATCGTGTTTTTTGGAGATCACGGTGAGTTGATAGGATATGATGTGGGTGACAGTAAATTATGACAGGAACAGATTGGTGTTGGTGTGTGTGTATGTGTGTGTGTGTGTGTGTGTGTGTGTGTGTGTGTGTGTGTGTGTGTGTGTGTGTGTGTGTGGTGTGTGTGTGTGTGTGTGTGTGTGTGTGTGTGTGTGTGTGTGTGTGTGTGTGTGTGTCTGTGTGTGCATACGTATGTACGTACGTGTGTGTGTGTGTGTTTGTGTACGTGTGTGTGTGTGTGTGTGTGTGTGTGTGTGTGTGTGTGCGTGCATACATACGTGTGTGTGTGTGTGTGTGTGTGTGCACGTACATACGTGTATTTGTGTGTGTGTGTGTGTGTGCCTGTGTGTCTGTGTGTGCGTACGTATGTGTGTGTGTTTGTGTACGTGTGTGTGTGTGTGTGTGTGTGTGTGTGTGTGTGTGTGTGTGTGTGTGCGCGTGCGTACATACGTGTGCATGTGTGTGTGTGTGTGTGTGTGTGTGTGTGTGTGTGTCTGTGTGTGTCTGTGTGTGTGTGTGTGGTGTGTCTGTGTGTGCGTACGTACGTGTGTGTGTGTGTGTGTGTGTGTGGTGTGTCTGTATGTGCGTACGTACGTGTGTGTGTGTGTGTTTGTTTGTTCTCTGGTTTGTAGTAGTCGATCTACATCAGCATGCTGCTTGTATCACATATGTACAAGCGTGTTGATCCTCATAGGTTGGCAGCTTGGTGAACACCAGGAATGGGCAAAATTCAGTAACTTTGAAACCGCCACTCGCACACCTCTATTGTTCCACATACCTCCTTCCATCAACGACACATTCGTACCGTCCAGATCAGACAAACTAGTCGAACTAGTCGATCTAATGCCAACACTCTCAGACGTCTGCGGACTAGCCATCCCACCTACATGTCCAGCCAACTCAACAAACATCAGAGTGTGCACAGAAGGCCACAGCTTCTCTCCTCTTCTTTACAATCCCTCCTTGCCATGGAAGTCCGCCGTGTTCAGTCAATATCCTCGACCAGGAGACAAACCATCGGAAGACACAGACTCGCCCATGTTGGCAAACATAACGATTATGGGATATTCCATACGCGTCAAACAGTATCGATACACTGAGTGGATTGGCTTCAATCACACCGACTTTACAGCTGACTGGAGTGATGTCCATGCGCGCGAGTTGTACAGCCACGAGGACGACAACGAGGAGAACGTGAACTTGGCAGGTGATGAGAAATATGCGGACATTGTTAGTCGATTGACTGACATGTTGAAGGAAGGTTGGCGTGCAGCGTTACCAGGCAAACGTGCTGCAAGTTAGGACATTGGCTGTACGTCACAGGCAAGAAGGGATCGTTGTCTGGTGGACGGTCAGACTAGAGTTATGTGTGAACTTGAGATTGTTCACTTGGAGTTTGTGTTGTAGATTGGTGATACACTTTGTAGGTCTAGCATAGAGAAGTAGCAGCTGTTTTACACTATTTGAAGTTTTTGATAACAGAATAATTGACATAATGAGCCATGTATCTAATCTGTCTGTCTGTCTTTCTCTGTGTCTGTCTATCTGTTTGTCTACTTGTCTGTCTGTCTGTCAGCATGTTAATCATGTTGTCTGTTTGTTTGTCTGTCTGTCTTCCATCTGTGCATTCATTTGTCTGTCTGTCTGTCTTTCCGTCTGTGCGTCCATCTGTCTGTCTGTCCATCTGTGCATCCATTTGTCTGTCTGTCTGTCTGTCTGCCTATTTGTCTACTAGCTGCAAGTCTCCAAGGTCTGTGCTGTACCTAGCCAACAGATCAAGACATGCACATAACACACAACTGTATTATGATTCAAAAACTTGTATTGTAGTGTGTGTGTGTGTGTGTGTGTGTGTGTGTGTGTGTGTGTGTGTGTGTGTGTGTGTGTGTGTGTGTGTGTGTGTGTCACTGTGTGTGTCCATATCTACCGAGTAAATGCAGTCAGACATCATCCAAGTTAATCTTCAGTGACTTCTTATCAGATATCTCTTTGATTCTCCTCCTAATGATCAC
The DNA here is from genome assembly GCF_963422355.1 of Corticium candelabrum. Lineage (NCBI taxonomy): Eukaryota > Metazoa > Porifera > Homoscleromorpha > Homosclerophorida > Plakinidae > Corticium > Corticium candelabrum. Next base: position 7,776,457 of record NC_085098.1, on the reverse strand, counting down.
CTCCCAGTTACGTCTATCTCCTTGTAGCACTTCACCCTTTTCAGGTAGCTCATACAATGCTTCCACAGATGGCAAACCTGGAGCAGCAATTCCAGCTTCATCGGCAACTTCCTTAAATTTTGTTAACGTGGAAGTTGCGTAGCACACAATAGGAGTGCTGGACAGGTGAGCATCGTTGCAGACAAGCTGTCGTTGTGGATCTGATGTGTGACGGAATTTGTTGGCAGCGAACACACCAACAGCCGTGTGCGGGCAGACACAATAGTTGTGTTGAGACATCATCTCTTGCATTGTCTCAATAATTTCCTCTTGAGTGACCGACGTGCTCCACATCAGTTTCCTCATCTCTCTCTGTTGTGCGGCCGTAAGAGCCATCGTACCCGTTGCATCCCACGACGTAAACTGCTGAGCGACGACGTCCGTGTCATCAGTGATGAACGAGATGACACGCTCGATGTTGTACGGTACCTGCACATCCATAGCACTAGCATACGACTGCATCACATCATCGGGTTGATCAAGACACCCTGACATGATACACTTATGAACGACATCGTTATGATTGACTCCAATTATGAACTTGACTGGTAGACCCATTTTTTGAGCTA
>NC_085098.1:7750849-7765849 GCF_963422355.1 Corticium candelabrum | reverse complement strand
CCCCAACGTCATCAACTGCCCCCCCAACGTCATCAACTGCCCCCAACGTCATCAACTGCCCCCCAACGTCATCAACTGCCCCCCCCCCCCGACGTCATCAAATGTCCCTGGAATTGTCATATGGGCACCGGACAAGACTAGCGCGACAGAGTCTGGGGACAAGCCTACTGCTGCACTATGTAGCCTCAACGCTATACATGTTACCCCCCCGTGGTGGACTCGCGCGTGATGTACGTCGAGATCACATGACCGGAAACAGTGCAACCCTGCTGACCAATGACAGACGGTGACCTCTCAACGTTTCTTCTGCACCAAATCGTGAGACTGTCTATTGTCCTAGGGTTATAGTTAGGCCGTTTATTTTAGTTTTTCTGTCTGGTTAGTTTGTCTGTCTGTCTGTCCATTCGTCCGTCCTCCTGTCTGTTCACTTCTCTGTCTCTGACTTATCATTTTGGGGTTTGATTTTTTGTCCATTTGTCAGTCCATCTGCAGCTGTGTGTATGTTTGTTATTTCTCTCTATCTGGCAGAGCGAGATTTCAAACTTGGAGTCAGACTAATACAGTCACGTGACCGGATTCATTAGCCTTTTATTTTTAGACGTTTTGTTATCATAACGGTGATAAAAATACGTCAGACCAGGTGGTTGAGTGAACATAATAAGCAGTTGAGAGTAGTTGTTACCACAGCTCACCACATGACAGGCACAGTCATTACAGTAGGAAGTCACAAACACATGACGCAACATGCTGTTAACTATTGTAATTTAGGTCTCACCACAAAATATGAAGACTACACCAACGTTTTTTCTCAGCAGTTTTTGTTAATTCTTGCAGCTAATTTTTACTTTATTAATTTATTAATTTGCTCTATAACATATAATACTGTTGTTGCCAATATTGTTGTAGTTAAAGCTATTGATATCAATAAAGTTGTTATCACTGTTTGTATATAGTATCACTGTTTGCATATAATATAATTAATATTGACATAATAATACCGTTTGCATATCATAATACTGTCTGTATATCATCGTTTGTGTAGTACTGTTGTTATACTGTACATTCTATATGCCCATCAGTCTCGATCTCTTTTCTTGCTTATTTGCTGGAACACATGTACATGTGAAGCAGTCTGGAATCAAGATGGTGGAAACGATTGACCACAATAGACAATGATCATGCCTAGACTTGTGGTTTGAGCTCTAGCTAGTGCCCTAGACCAACATCTCACTTTTCAATACTTTATTGCTAGCCCCTCCAACGCACAGGAAATCCAATCACTTCCTCTCAGCCTGACTGCATACACCCAGATGTCTCGATGGGAAAGCTAACTACTTGTAGACAGATGTTGTACTGTATTAATAGGACTGATCTAATCAACTTTGAATTTTCTATTTTTATATATTTACCCGAGGCCCGGATATCCGGGCTAAGGGTATATAGTAGTTAAATTTAGTTTTTTGTTTTGAAATCTTTTTTTGAATATTTTTGTTTTAATAATTTGTCGTTTTTAGGCACACAATTTAGAAACACAAGTTGCGACTATCTTAGTAATTAAAACCTGGATGTTGACATGAAAACATTTTTTCTAAAATTTTTTAAATGTTGATTTATTAGGGAAAGTCACGCTTCACTACACAATATACAAAATAAATTATTAATTAATTAATTTATTTATTAATGTTTAATTTTTTGAAATTTTACGTAAGAAAGTTGAAAATAAATCAGTCTCATTATAAGGCATAATATATGCAACCTTACGTGTTAATTAATTAATGAAAATTGACAATTGTTATATACGAGGTCCCGTATGTTACATAATTAATCTGTGCGGTACGTGATCATCTCATGAGGCGCCTTCGGCATGACGTGCTTACACATTTTATGCTCATTATGTGGCACAACACTAACATATCGCATATCACCATTTATGCATTGTCGCACATTCGTTGCTAGGTGACGAAATCAGTAGCTGCCAGCCTCCGGCAATATGCGACTTTGTCTCTCGATTTGTATGCTCGGTTATGAGCCATGCAGACTCCTACTGAGCTACATCACTGTCTATTGCGTTTCTAGTGCGTACCAAACGTCCATCACGTACATTAGATTGCGTACATAAAAATAAACGATTAACGTAATTAAGAAGGAAAACTGTCGGCTTCATTGTGTGTGAGTAAAGTGGGAAGTGTGATTGATTGAGGAGAGGCTTCGTGAGCTCTTACTGCGCGCTTTATCTGCACTCTCAAGTGAAGAGGTGGTTTAGTGTTGGGGCGAGAACGCTCTGCTGATGCTTGTGTGTGAGATCCAAGTTTATAGAGCCGATCCGATCATTGTAGCAGTCAAGGTAGGCTGTATGTGTACATAGGCTCTAGTCTACAGTCTCTAGCCTCTAGTTTTTAGTCTCTAAGTCTCTAGCCTCTGGTTTCTAGTCTCTAGTCTGTCTGTAGCCTTTAGTTTCTAGCCTCTGGTTTCTAGTCTAGTCTACAGCCTAATCTCTCGCTAGTCGCTAGTCTGTAGCTTTAGATCACCTTCTGTATATCTTCTATTGCTTGCGCGTACGTGCCTTCCTTTTCATCCTACTCTAACACTCCACGCTTTCTTCTCATTCGCTTGTCGCGTTCTGTTGCAATTGGATAGAAGAAGTCGAAAGGGTCCAAGTTGTGGGAGGAATTGCTACAGCATGTGCAGCTCGTTCAGCATCACTACTTCAGTCTTCAGTATCGAGACTCATTGAACGTCAAGGTGAGATGAAATGAAGTCGAGGCCTCGTGTTGTGAGCATGTCATGTCTGTTTTGCAGCGCTGGTTGAATTTCAAGAAGCCCTTGTTCAAACAGTTGAAATGCGGAACGTTTAGTGATTCATTTCCTGTTAGCCTGAAGGTTAAGTTCTGGCCTGAGGATCCTAACCAGGTGACAGATGACCTGGCGAGGTGAGCGTTCTGTCAAGCTGACGTTCGATCCTTTCATCATTGTTGTCACAGACTTTGTTGATTGTGTGTGTCTAGGTGTCTTATGGTCGCCGAAGTTTACGAGTTACTGCAGAAAGGAAGGTTGTATGGTGCATGTGTGTTCGACATCGACACCTACACCATGTTGATCGTGTTGTTTACTAGACTACACTGCAAGAAGGACAGTATTGCTCTAGTAGGGGGGTTGACATTACAAAGTGAGAATGAGACTCAATTACAGCAATGAATGATGTTATAACTGAGTGGCTTCCTACTTGATAAGGCGAACTGGGAGACTACGAAGAGAGCAGTCTACAGGATGGATATGCAAGCACCTTCTTCCTCTGCAAAGATCAGGTAAACTGCAAGCTGTACACATACAGGAACCATACAGGAATCGTTGCAGACAGAAACCACAGTCTGAATGATTGACGCGCAAGGCATGCATGGAATACCAATCCACTGTAGAAAGTTGAAAGGTAAATGGACGTGATAGACAAGGGAGGATGCTATATTGGATGTGTGAGAGTGTTTACACAATGTTGTACAGTACACCACAATGTGGTTAAGTAGAGATGTTACCAAGTTACACTGCACAGCCATACAAGTCCGACTAATTTGCAGTCAAGAGTTTGTCAGCTGGAAAGATCAAGCGAGCATAATAGACTCTGCATTGCTTGCTAAGTGCCCCTGTCACACACGATATATTTTTAGAATGCTATGTATTTTGTCACACAAGACAAACACATCTAAGTACATAGAATTGACTTTTTAGCTGTGGAGGGGTGTCAACACTGTATATCATACTTGTTACTTACGGATGCTTATGGCCTTACTGAATAGTCATGAGGAGATTGTTTGCTAATGATACAAGTCAGCATCTTCTGCTGTAGGTCTTTGACCTGTTTCTGTGTGTGTGTGTGTGTGTGTGTGTGTGTGTGTGTGCACGTGTGTGCACATGCGTGGTGTGTGTGAGTGTGACAGGAGTGTGTCGTCACATAAATGACTTCTAGTGATGGTTTGGAAATTTTCTCTAAACTAGACTTTCATAAACTACTTCATTGACTCTAGCCCCCTAGCGTATGTATGACACCTGCAATAGAGAATGCTGCAAAGGACCACAACTTATTTATGTATGAGGTTAATTGACTGTCAGAAAGATGATACTATAGTCTTGCGTAGCCAGACCCCCTTTCTGCCGGTGATCCTAAGTGGCGGAAAGGGGTCTGGCTACGCGAGACTAATGATACTACTGTAAATCAAGAAAATTTCAGTAGTGATTAAATTTTGGTATGCGCTGAGATTTTCATTTCGGTGTATTATATTTCGGTATGAACAAGTAGTACTAGTACCCATCTGCGTGTCTGGAGTGCGAGCTACAAAGGGAATACGAGGCCAATAGAATGCTCATGTGCATACTGTACTCAATGTTTGGGCTTTTGAAATGGTTGTCGACAGCCAATCTCCGCCTGAAGGGGGAGCATCCTTAGTCCACAATGTTTGGACTACCAGATTCCAACGAGGAGACGAGCAACAACGCTGGCCCGCAAGCGTGGAGATCGGCAAGGCCTGGAGTGAAAATTGATGACAAATGAGACAGTCGGAAACGTTGCGGTGAGTATGGCCACTACAGTGGAGAAGAGAGAGGAGAGATGGCAAGGTATGCAGATGTGCATCGTTTGCAAACCGCTGCCAAACTTGATTGAAACATTCCTTACACTATGATCCTGTACTGTTCACACAAAGTCCTGTTCACACAAAGAACCAGTTGCCTTTACCTACTGGTATACTAGACACTAATAAAAATCTATGTGACAACATTTAGGTAGCGATTAAGTTTAGTAATTTTGAAGCTGTACGTACCAAATATACCAAAATTAAATTGCTACCGAAATCTTCTTGGTTTACAGTATGCTATTTTCTATTTCATTGGTGTGACAATGTTGTGGGTCAGTATACTCATCTCTGGTTTTGGTAGCAGTCTTTTTGTTGTGACTAGGAAGTGTTGTCTATTACATAACATCTGCCTTTAAGTCCACAAACTACTTAATAGTTTACTATTACTGTCACCTAACAACGTGTTTTTGAGCTGCTAGAGAAATACTGGATTAGAATTGTATACAGGAAAATGTTACTACAGCAGCTCGTCTGTTTTGCTTTCGACTGTCAGAGTTATGGCCATCAGTAGGTTTTTTGTTAGATCAGGAGGGAGGCAGGATGTGATGACACATGATGGATGTCTGTGACTCATCTTGTGGGTAAATTATAATAATTAAATCAAGCATCATATGTGCTCTTTTAGTCCATCTCAACGGTTGAATGAGAATTAAAAGATATTTTGAGTTTCTATTGGCTGGAAGCTTACTTTCCTTTCTTTATTGACTGGAAAATTTAGTTTTCTAGGTATGGTAGTTGAATCTAATTAATATCAATTTTATTGGAATCTGTACTTGCATTAGCATATTTCTCTGGGATTATTACAGTAGTTCCCATCTTGGACGACCACCTCTAAGTTTCCATCAAAGTGGTCTCTCAATAGGGGTGCATGGTCTCTCATCAGGGGCCTGTCTCATCAGCATTAAAAACATTATTCAAGTCATACCCATTGAATATTGACAGAAATCTTTGGTCCCAATCAGCCACAACGGCAGGGATTCACATCTGTTGTTTTATCAGGCATGCCAATCGAACATTGTGTCTGTGTCGCTTCATCCAACGATCCAACCATCCGTTAGAGCCAGTAAAGGAAGTCCCAACTGCTCAGCTTATACATTAGGGCTCATTCTTGGATCATGCGGCCACTTATCACAATGTTCTTTGCTCGCGCCGAAGTGAACCACTCCCAAACAACTCTGTCCCAATCTTCGTAGCACAACTTTCTAACCTTGCTGTACTTCCTCTCTGCTCGACCTCCGGTTCCCCATTGCTGTCTAATGCTCTTTTTGTTCCTTACAATTCCTTAAATTTGTGTCTTACTTACGCCAAGATCTTCAGCGATTGAGCGACACGAACGGCTTTCTTTTATCTTGTCCAGCACAGCTATCCTTTCATGAAGGGCTAGGATATTGCGTTTCCGAGACGACATTTGACTACTTTCATACGCACAAGTACTACTGTACTGTGGTTGATTGTGAGGACACTCCTTTCGTTGTACATACCCGAATGTATCGGTGCAGTGGCGGAGACAGACAATGCTAAGTGGTCGCTCAAGGCATGGACACGTGACCACTTTGAGCCTACTTTGGTGGTTGCTGGTCGCGTTAGAGGGGTGGTCGCTGAAGAGGGTTATGTGCAATACAAATTTGTTAGTGCCAAGCTAAACTGGTCGTAAACAAGAGGTGGTTGCTCACGAGGGTGGTCGTCCAAGAGGGGAACTACTGTATTTCAGAAAATGCTAATGCAAAGTAGAGATTCCAATAAAATTGATATTAATTAGATTCAGACACGACTCAATTATTTCAGAATAGGCTAGTGCAAAGTGGAGATCCCAATAAAATTGATATTAATTAGATTTATCTAGCGTGTCTGGTGTGCAGCGATTTGTGATTCGTACCTCTAGAGATGCGGCTGTCATCACACTGGCACACGTTTCTAAAGGACCATATTAGGTTTCAATGCATTTTGTTGTTCATTTATACAAAAAACGATTTTTCATATTATGAATGATTTATTGCTTCATGCAATTGATTGAATAGGTTTGTAGGTACGTTGATATCTTTATGTTGATTGTGTTTGTTTTGTAGACTGAGGAACGTGAAGAGGAAATGGAGAGGTTCCATCAGTCGGTTCAGTGCAGGTGAACCTTGACAGTCCATCAGGCAGTGACGTAGCTATGGAGGTCTAGTGAGGATTAAGGGAGTCAGTGAAACCCAACTCTTTAGGGCGTGGTCGTTCTTAGAATTGCGTTTGTCACATCTGTTGCAACTGCTACAGTTAGTGATCAGTGATCTGAACCATCGAGGCTTTGGAGCTCGTATTTGCATGTCAGAACACAGCTAAATACTTTATTGGCGTACAAACGTACGACAGTCAGTGTTAACAAAAACCTAATCTTGGTCATGTACAAATGATTAATAAGTTAATATTAATAACCTATTAATATTAACTTTATTATTTCTAATTGGGCTCCAAGCTACCTTTAAATTGTTATTAAAATATATTATTAATATCAATAACCTCCCTCAAAATTTAGGCCTGGCTACGTCACTGCATCAGGACGAGACCGATTGTGTGATCATTTTAAAAACTGCATGATGAACTGTGTTTCAGAGGTCTGTCACCATCAGATTGCGACCGACACATTCTACAGGTGGCAAGAGTGCAGTTGTTGTATGGACTTCATTTGTACAGTGCTGAGGTTTGTTACTCACCTGCTGCAGTTTTAGATGGTCGCTACATGGTTTGGTGTTTGTTGTATAGGAATATGATGGTTACAGGATTGAGTTGGGAATTGGTTGTAAAGGGTTATTGGTTTATAGGAGGAGTGTGCTTATCAACACGTTCATATGGTTTGTGGGCTTGTGGTTTGGTACTATAGATTTTGCGTTGGGAGTTGTTTGTGTGGTAGGAGTTGTGTGAAGAAGTCGTTTGCGGAGAAGGAGATTTTCTTTGTGGAGTTGAAGACTCTAGGACGAGTATGGGGTTGTTAGATGTTTGCAGTCACACACGCACCTTTGACCTTTGAGCTGTCCTTCCTCAGTGGACGATAACTGTGTCCTTATGGACAAAATGACAAAGGAGGTAGAATAGAACTTTAAAAACTTATGACGAGCTACTGTTGTGCTCGCAAAACGAGAATGTCTTGTGAGGTCTTCTTTCCTCCAAAAAGATCTTCTACACTGACAATGAAACTGGTAGTGCTTCTCAGTTGATGGACGTGCTTCTCAGTTGATGGACGTTCTTCTCCAGATGTTCTTGTTCTGTCTCTGTTTATTTGAGATTTCATGACTTATACACCTCCTTTGTCATCTCTCTCTTTGTGCAATAAAACCCTACACACCGCTTCAGATTGCAAGGCTGAAGGGGGAAATCACAACTACACCCTGGTTATGAAAACCACACGGAGTGCAACTGCTAGGCCAGCTTCTAGCCGTAAAAAGCACATTTCCGGGGTACACCACGAGGAGGTGGCTGACCATTGTACCCCAACACACACACACACACACACACACACACACACACACACACACACACACACACACACACACACACACACACCAGGGTTGTCCCCAGCATACAAAAGGCACGGCGCTCTGCCATGCCTTGGCTTCCACTTGGTACAGGCCCGCCATGCTTTGCCATATGAGTAGGCAGTGATTAGCTATGAAGACAATGGACTTGTATTTGTATTTTGAAAAGTGGGAAGTTGTTTCAGGCTAACAAGCAGTTCCTGGGATGCTTGGTTTGAACATAAGACCAATTAGGACAAAGACTGCCATATGGTATGAACTTAATTGTAATACAAGTACTCGAAGATAAACAGTGGTGATCTTGCACTCTGCCCACTATTTAGGTCAGTATCTAAGGGTAACAAACGAAGTCTGTAGATGTCTGGCCTTCCTATCCTATATAAAGGGAGGTTCTCAACTTCTTGAGGTCTGGAAATTTCCCCACTCGCATTAATCTAGCTATCATGTGGTCAAGCACAGTGAACTAAGACAGAGAGAAACTTTTTTAAAAAAAAGATAAACCACTTTGTTCCTTTTGTGCCTGAGCATTCTGTGACAACAGTTTGTGGCATCTCAGCTTAAGTAAACCTGCATCAAAGCTTTTGTGGTCTGACCATAGAAATTGGAATGGCCGGGACCAAAATTTAAGGTGGGCGTGGTTATTTCCGGGGTGCCTTCCGAAAATCCTGGGAACACCCCTGCACACACACACACTCACACACACACACACAACAGTAGTGCAATACAATATACTTGAGAGTCAATATTGAATGCAAAAAAATGCTTTTCGGTAATTACTCTCTTCTTGCTTATGTGACAGAGAGATCAAATTGGATTTCTGATGGAGACAAAGGAGGAAGCCAAAGCCGCTTCAAAATTTTTTGCAGAATGTTACGATTTTTACACGAGTAATTATAGGTAAGGAACAGGCTTTTTGTTTAATTTGTTGATATTAATGAAGACATGAACATGCATTTGTTAGAGAAGCAATTAGTTCACGAAGTTCGTTACCAGTTTCCTTACCTCGTAATCGCAAGAGGTTGATATTAACTTTCTGAATAATTTTATTGTATTTGTATTGTATGCTTGTTTGTTGTTTGTGTAGTTCTCAAAGTAACGGAAAGAAGGGACCTCAGAGGTCTTTGTCGACGTGTTCTGCAACTCCTGTTGCAGCTCCTAATCACGGGATGTTTGATCTGACGTCAACATATCCTCGTTCCATTCATCCTATTCGAGCAGTTAATCTCAGGTTGTGTGTGTGTGTGTGTGTGTGTGTGTGTGTGTGTGTGTGTGTGTGTGTGTGTGTGTGTGTGTGTGTGTGTGTGTGTGTGTGTGTGTGTGTGTATGGTGTGTGTGTGTGTGTGTGTGTGTGTGTGTGTGTGTGTGTGTGTCTGTGTGTGTGTGTGTGTATGGTGTGTGTGTGTGTGTGTGTGTGTGTGTGTGTGTGTGTGTGTGTGTGTGTGTATGGTGTGTGTGTGTGTGTGTGTGTGTGTGTGTGTATGGTGTGTGTGTGTGTGTCTGTGTCTGTGTCTGTGTGTGTCTGTCTGTCCGTGTCTGTCTGTGTCTGTCTGTGTCTGTCTGTGTCTGTGTGTCCGTGTTTGTCTGTGTCTGTCTGTGTCTGTCTGTGTCTGTGTGTGTGTCTGTATGTGTGTCTGTATGTGTGTCTGTGTCTGTGTTTGTGTGTGTGTCTGTGTTTGTGTGTGTGTCTGTGTGTGTTTGTGTGTGTGTGTGTGTGTGTGTGTGTGTGTGTGTGTGTGTGTGTGTGTGTGTGTGTCTGTGTGTGTGTGTGTGTGTGTGTGTGTGTCTGTGTGTGTGTGTGTGTGTGTGTGTGTGTGTCTGTGTGTGTGTGTGTGTGTGTGTGTGTGTGTGTGTGTGTTTGTGTGTGTGTGTGTGTGTGTGTGTGTGTGTTTGTGTGTGTGTGTGTGTGTGTGTGTGTGTGTGTGTGTGTGTGTGTGTGTGTGTGTGTGTGTGTGTGTGTGTGTGTGTGTGTCTGTTTGTCTGTGTGTCTGTGTGTGTTTGTGTGTGTCTGCCTGTGTGTCTTTTTGTGTCTGTCTGTCTGTCTGTCTGCATGTGTGTACTTGTGTGTGTGTGTGTGTGTGTGTGTGTGTGTGTGTGCACGTGCGTATCAGGGAGTGCTACCGCACTCCCTATGTAGGGATGCGAAGAATCTAAAATGGCGGCCCATACAAAAGTATCCAAACGCATTCGAACCGGATCTCTCAGAACTCATTTCAGAGATCTCGTACCCACGTAGCGCTCAACTTCAAACGTTCCTAATGGTAGCCAGACTATCACCGCTGACACTAAGCGCCTCAGAAGCCAGCTATCGGCAAGTAAAAAAACCTGATTTATTCTTTCACATTTCACATGTCACTTTTGTCAGCCAGGCTAGCGCCTTACTCGAAGCAGCTACAATGACGAGAGTCACACCAAACGATTCGCTCTTGTCCGAAGAATTGCACTGACCCAACAGCTAGAAATGTGCAAAGTCACCTTGTATCAGTCAACTGCTGCCATGCAATTCCACGTACTGCTTCCCACAACGCCATGTTGTTCCGGTCACGTGTGTACATGTGACTACCATTTGGAAGCCTAGCTGCTACTTCCACCTGCTGCTACATGCTGCTTACAGTTGTGTGTAGTTGAACATGTACAGTACCACTATGTTCAACGGCGTGGCGTCCTGTCTGACTCTCTGTGTATGTAAGCGTGTATCTCTTCCGTGGAACCCTAGATAATGGGAGTTGTTTATAGCTGCAATCAGTGTTATTACGTACATCCGTCAGCTGCTACGTACTTCCGTGTATGCTGAGCGTAACGTGGGAGTTGTCTAGAGATGCAATCAAAGGTTGAAATCCCGGCCGAGCTGCACACGTTTACTAGAACTGTCATTTCCATTTCAAACTACACAAGTCTAAGAACATTTTGAGAAAATAATGGGTATGTAGGGATGGGTATGTACTTATGTTATTTATGCCCATCTTCTACATCACAATAAGGTCACTTGAAAAGAGATACCGTAGCTAAACTGGAATGTGCAGCGTCTAATTGCAGCCTGGAATACTTTTAACATAGCTAAAAATATATGAAACAAGTCCAAAAACATTTTGAGAAATGATGGGTATGTAGGGATGGGTATGTACTTATGTCATTTATGCCCATCTCCTACATCACACTCTTTTTACCTATATCACTTGCAGCAGTTGTGAATGTGATGTAGGAGATGGGCATAAATGACATAAGTACATACCCATCCCTACATACCCATCATTTTCTCAAAATGTTTTTGGACTTGTACATCTACAAGTACATACACATAACTTGCGTTCTTATTATAGACATCGTGCTGTACATGCTGATAAAAATGAATGTTCCAGCTGTTTATCGCCATCACCTCTAAGTACGTCTTGTTACCCATCACTCACTCATAACCACAAGTCAATGGTTGCTCTTTAATTAGGAGAGTTAACAGCTACAGTTACATCCAATAGTAGCAAGGCATTTTCATTTGACGACAAGGACTTATTTGTATGTCCAGAAGAATGGGAGGATCGAAATGAGTTAATCATCGCCAACGACAACGTGTGCACGCTAGAACAAGGTGGCAACGAAAGTCTCAGTATCGACAGCATCAACAGCATGGGTAGAGTCACACCGGATGCTGTGGACATTCCTGATGTTGATATCAACCAGGTTGTTCGAGCGTTGTCCGAGGAAAAAAATGAGTCGTCGGATTCATACAATTTTGTTGCCTGTGAGCTTCGAGATACAGAAAGATCGTAAGTGAATATAAAGAGTGACGTTCATGCTGATGAATTCAATAATGCGTGCATGTGTGTGTGTATTTGTGTTGTAGATATTGTGCTGATTTGCAACTATTGAACGTGAAATTCAGGTTGCAGTTAGTCATGGCTAATGTCCTCTCACCGAGGCAGATTTCTGAGTTGTTTGGCAATCTCAGTTTTATCCATGACTTTAGCAACAACTTTCTATTTGAACTGGAAGAAAGAATCATTTTGTGGTGTGCACGTGTGTGTGTGTGTGTGTGTGTGTGTGTGTGTGTGCATGTGTGTAATACTCTTCTATCTGTAGTGATGCAGACCCAGAAAAGTACAACTACAGATACCAGATCGGCGACATATTGAAAACACGAATGGCATCTATGAAGCTCTACACGAGTTACGTGAAGAACGAAAGCAAGATTTTTGAGTTGGTGAGTCACTGGCAACGAGAAAACTCCGAGTTTAATCGCTTGTGTTCTCAATTCGAAGTTAGCAAACACAAAATTTCTTTTATTTTTTATTCTATTTAATTGCTCGTTTGTTGTAGAGTGATGAGGCTTGCCATCGACCTTTGTATGAGCTTCTCTATCGACCATTTCAAAGGATGATCCATTATAAGGAACTAATGAAACGTGAGTTGATGATAAAAATTATTTTAAAATTGAATGTGTATATATATTAATATATATATATATTATATTATATATATATATATATATAAATTTTATTGAACAGCTAATAGCATACAGGGAAGTCCCAACTTACAACATTATCTACTTCCGCAAGCATGCGGCTAGAAATCATTCTAACGTTATACAACCATAATCTTACAGACAGTTTCTCTAGCAAGTTCTTTAAAGCTTTCCAGAAAGGAACAGTTAGCACAGCACAAACTTTAGAAGATATAGATTTTAAAGCTTCTAGGCTATCTGGTGACCATAAACCGAGCATCTCTACCACCAAGGGGTAGAAAACCCCGCCTGCATATGTCACGCTTGCATCATGACGATCATCTTTGTCCATCTCAGCCGCTTCTGCAACTATTCCTGATGTTTCAGCAACTTGAGGGATGTATAATGGTTGCAACGTGTTTTTTACTGTGATGTCAAAGTATCCAGGACGTCCACTCAAGAAATTTGGATGGAAAACATCACCTGGCCGGTATTTGGTTTCACCGGAGCTTCTCTGTTCTTTTACAACTTGTTTCGAATCAATAAGAAGTGATTGCCAAATAGTCTCACACAAAGCATTATGACGATTCAGACGATGTGGACCATGACCACATCCAACAAGGCGATCTCCATAAGGGTCAAGTGGCTGACCACACAAACATCTAATGCTGTTTGGTGGGAAAGGAAATATGGGCAGACCCAACCAGTATCTTGAAGCTACAACAAACTCATGGGGTGACATGGTGAGGCCAAGGTTACGGTGTGGAGTTGCCCACAACCATGCACCTGCATGAGGATATATATATATATATATATATATATATATATATATATATATATATATATATATATATATATAATATACAATATAATATATATAATTATATATATTTCAGTGCTGTCGCATATCCTCATGCGGGGGCTTGGTTGGGGGCAATCCCCAACTCAAGTCTAGGCCTGGCCGTGTCTCCGCGTGAATTTTTGACAAGGCAAGGCTGCTTATTTCGACATTTCCGTGAGGAATTCGTTCACACCCTCTCACCTTGTTAATGCTGCCATAAAAGCTGGTGTTGCTGCTGAGGGTGGGGAAGTGGACAAAGATGAACGCCATCTTGCTAACGTTTCAAGTTATGGCTGTTTGTTCTACCCTCTTGTGGTGGAATCATACGGAGTATGGGCTGCACATAGTCTGGAGGTGTTGAGATCAATTGTAAAGAAGTCTCTTCTATCATCTGGCTTGTCTCTGGGTCAAGCTTCCAGGCAATTTCATGAACAGTTATCTGTTCGTTTATGGCAGTATAACTCAAGACTGATTAATGACTATCTACCTAATTATTATGACTTAGACTCTTTGTGCTTCCGTCCTTAGAGCGGATATGTGTTATTTGTGTTATCTGTATTATATACAAATATATGGGTGTCACTCAATATATATATATATATATATATATATATATATATATATATATATATATTATAGTAGTTCTACCCCGCCCATAGCAATCTATCTTTGCACGCCACTTCCGCAAAGAAGACACACCTTCACATGTTATAGATTATATATTATATACAGGTATATTGTATTGTAGGACTTATTCGTTATTCAGAGGAACAGGATGACTGTAATGATGTGAAAGGTGCGATACGTGACGTTGTTGATAGTAGAGTCTGCTGTCTGTTGAATGAGTCTATTTGTATGACAAGAAATGCATTGAATATGTGTGTGCAAGTGCACACATGTGAGTGAGTGTGTGTGTGTGTGTGTGTGTGTGTGTGTGTGTGTGTGTGTGTGTGTGTGTGTGTGTGTGTGTGTGTTTGCTTTCTATAGAAGGTTAAACATCGTTTACTCCTTGTCTATTTCAGAGGCATTACTTTATCTAGAGAAAGCACTAGAACATGTGAATGAATCAACACGAGCTGCTGTTCGTATCACTACTTTATACAGTCACTCAAATCACATTCTCAATGAGTCACTGTATTTGTAGGAAAATACTCGTAAAATGATTCGCATACAAAGAGAAGTAATTGGAGTACGAAACGTCCTGCAACCTGGTCGGGTGTGTGAGACATGGTGCACGTTTTATTTCCTTGTCGTTGACTTCAACTGGTTGCTTGTGTACTAGACACTTATTATGGAAGGAAGTTTACTCAAAGTCGAATCGAAAATGTCGCAAGTGAATCATTTTTTTCTGGTGAGTTTGTCATGAGTTGGTTGTTTGTATGGTGACTGTGTGTTCAACTGTAATCTGTAAAGTAAAGATTATGTGCATGCTTGCATACTCTAATACTTCATCGTGCACTTGATGGTCTGTTTGATTGACATTCTGATAAACTTCTTACTTTTCCTGACCTGTAAGTCTATTCTGCTTCTTCTCTCTGTGCATTCAAACATTTTAGATGCATGTAAACTTCCTGGTCATGTGACTATTAT
>NC_085098.1:7730849-7745849 GCF_963422355.1 Corticium candelabrum | reverse complement strand
ACACTGTTGCAGTTTCCTTGAGCAAGAAACTCACCCACACTTGCTTCTCTCGTCTCAGGAGTATAAATGAGTACCTGGTCATTGACTGGGGTGGACATGACCTCTGGCTTGGCAGCAACATCATGCAGCAGACGGGTACTTGTGGGCCTTGGTGTCCAGTCCCAGAGCTGCGCCACTGTCAGTGCCCCTGAATGACTCTGGCCAAGCTCCAGGTGGATTGTAGTGCTGGCCCCAAGACTCCACGTAGCGCATGGAGGCCCTGTCTCTAGAGGCAGGGGAGATATCTCCGCAACTGACCTCAAGGTCGACGTCGAAAGACGTGGAGGGCTTAACATTTGTCCATTTGTCCATTTTGTGTGTGTGTGTGTGTGTGTGTGTGTGTGTGTGTGTGTGTGTGTGTGTGTGTGTGCATGCGCACGTGCGTGCATGAGTGTGTTCACATATTCTCACATCTTCATGTTTGTTCTCTAACACATCAAACATGTTGTAGGTGGATAGAAATACTAAGTTTGTGTGTCAAACGCAGTCGAGTTCATCGCCAGCTTAGTCATCTCTCAAAACATCCCATCAGTCCGGATGACAAGCAACGATGCTACACTGTATGCTGAACTACATAAACACAACTTGTCAGACCACCATATGAGAGACTGTGGAATAGAGTATTTTCAGTTTTTATGTGTAAAAGTAATTAATTGTTATATGCACATATGGTCGTGCAGAATGAGAGTTTTTGTACACTGATATTAGAGTGCAGTACTACTGGTGTGTAGTATCTATAGATTAGCTGAAGAAGTACAATGACTGTGTACAGAGTACAGAGAGATGAGGACACTTGAGGCCAATATCAGGGAGTGCAGTAGCACTCCCTATGTAGGGATGCGAATTAATAAGTAATATCAATTTATTTATCTTAATAATAAGGTTCTTTAGGTCTATCTTCAAGTGTAGATCAGTACAGCATAATTGTGAAATCTTTAGGTAGTTTGTATACTGTTGAATTTTAGTATACGTACTTTCTAATCTAATTCTAGTCGTTTAATTAAAACAACTTTTAAATCTAAGACAACTGAATGCATATGGCATCATTTTGCAATATATACAGTGCACCAATTCTGTGAAATCAGTTGATAAGCATGTGCATATCTGATCATGCACTACTTCTGCAAATGTGCAGTTTCTGAAGCAAGACTGCACATAGAAACTTCTACTGGCCATGCTAGTCTTTTGAAAGAGTTTCAATAGTTAATATTAATATGTTGATCTATAATAGTTATGCATCTCACTTTAGCTGCAAAATGCTAATGAATTACAATGTATCCAAGTGGCTGGCAGAGATGGCACCTAATCAAGATGCTTTGATCTGATTCAAATTGTTTTCTATTGATGATATGAGTTGTTCTACGCAAATATTAATTAAGTTTGAAGGGAATTGAATGTACTTGTAATACCAGCTCCGATTTGCCGCTGATCACTACTTCTCCAACCATTTACTTTCTGCAGTAAACTGCACATACAAACTTAACTGATGTCACTGATCGTGTTAACGTTTTGAAATAGTTTCAATTATTTATATATGTATCTCTTTATTTAATATAATTAGTTGCAATTGGTTGCAAAATGCCAATAAATTCAAAGTCTTCACAAACAATAATTTATATCATTTCTATCAATAATTTATATAATATTTCTGTTGCTGGTATATATTGTTTAATTAAATAAATTGAGTTTTAGTATGCACATATCTAATCACCACTTGTGCAAATGTGTGTATACAAGAAATAACTTTTCATGCAAACTTCTACAGACCGTTATAGTTTTAAAAGGTAAAATATTTGATATTAATAATTTAACGCTACAACTTTACTAGTAGTATCTAGCTGCAATATACTGTATATGTGCTCTAAAATTTTTAGAACAGTAAAAATGCCAGTCTATCTGTATGAGCAATAGCATGTAAGTCTATACATCATACATTTGTCTTCACTACACATAGCTAGACTATACAGGCCATAATTGTTACAGTTTGAAAGTATAAATCAATGCTTGCATACATTCTTGGTAAGAACTTGGAATATCTTGCTGTTCTTAGACGTTCAGCATTTCTTGATGGCATCTGTTAACTCAAGAGTAACTAGAACAAGTCAAAAAACCATGTCGTTCAGTTAGATTCCATTAATTAACCTCTTCACACATGCCCAACCAACATTTCAGTAAAGTTGACAAAGATCTTGGGGTTCTACATGACAAGAAATTACGGAACAACTTGTGTAAACCAAGTGAGCTAAATCACAAAACAAACTAGAAATAAGTCAGTACAAGAATACAAACTAAAACTACCTTGTACCGTCTACATATACTACAAAATCAAGCCAAGATCTTGGCAGCTGCGGTGGTCTTCCAGGATCTTCCAAGATCTCGAGGTGTAAACACCCTGCTGGATGCGCAAAGACGAACAGACGACAGTTTGCTTCTGTATGTACTTTATACAGTAAGGAAATAGACTCTCCTTGTAACCATTGCCTAAAACAATATATATTTCTTGTGATTTCTTGACCACACCCTTAATGCATCCAATACTCTTGTACCGATTAGGAAAACAAACAAAACGTTTTTTATTATTATTGTTATTGTTATTATTATATTATTGTTGTTGTTGTTAAACATGACAAACCAAAAAAACACAACAACTTTATTGATATCATACTAAGAATAAGCCAACCATACTACAACCAATTTAAAAAGAAAATTACTATTATTATCATTATCATAACACCAAATATTTATCTCAACTCACAGCAGCAGAGAATCTATCAACTCCACTGCATTATTGCATCAAACAGCTCATGGCAGCAGCTCACATATGCCCAACATAATTAAACACTCAGTTCAGTAATGTACCTCAGTAACCTGGGTTAGTATGTAGAGTTAATAATAACACATAAACTTTCAAATGTTCAACAGATTAGACAATTCTATATTCATTCACTCAACTGCATTAAATTGTCAATTAATTAATTAAGCATGAAGGTACACACAAGAAATTTTATGCACATGCAGATCTAAACTAACTGCTACAACAGTATATTATAGCCTAAAACACAAGCAGAAGACTACAAACGAATTTCTATTCAAAATCACTGCATGCGGTAAACCAAAAATACCAAACTATTACTAAGGGTCTACACATTTGATTCTTCAAAAGCATCAAAAACATGTCTAGATACTCATTCCATACCTTTCACTGTCATAGCCTGCGGTACACGTCTATTCACACTAGATAATTATCTAGTGAATTAATTAATTATCTAGTGAATTAATTAATTATCTAGTGAGTTAATTAATTATCTAGTGAATTAATTAATTATCTAGTAAATTAATTAATTATCTAGTAAATTAATTAATTATCTAGTAAATTAATTAATTATCTAGTAAATTAATTAATTATCTAGTAAATTAATTAATTATCTAGTAAATTAATTAATTATCTAGTAAATTAATTAATTATCTAGTGATCGGAGAGTACAAGCCACGGCTAGATCGGGACAGTTTACAGCTGCAGGTTGTTGCGTAGACTACAAAGAAGCCTCTGAAGCCTGTACTACAAGCTTTAGCATGGCCAAAGGAACAGAAATAAATGTTTGACATGTAATACGCATGCGCTAAACAATTTCTAGGCGTCGGCAATTCTACCCCGCCCCGGAACAAATCCGCGGAAGAAGACAACGTAAAACAGCGTCTGGAAATCCGAGGGACAACATGTGCGCAAGCGTACGCTTGCGCATTTGATCAACCGGAACAAATCCGCGGCCGGAACAAATCCGCTGGTACACCTGATCTCTCAGAACTCATTTCAGAGATCTGGGACCCACGTAGCGCTCAACTTCAAACGTTCCTAATGGTAGCCAGACTATCACCGCTGACACTAAGCGCCTCAGAAGCCAGCTATCGGCAAGTAAAAAACCCGATTTATTCTTTCACATTTCCTTTTCACATTTTACTTTTGTCAGCCAGGCTAGCGCCTCACTCGAAGCAGCTACAACGACGAGAGTCACACCAAACGATTCGCTCTTGTCCGAAGAATTGCACTGACCCAACAGCTAGAAATGTGCAAAGTCACCTTATATCACTGCCATGCAATTCCATGTACTGCTTCCCACAACGCCATGTTGTTTCGGTCACGTGTGTACATGTGACGACCGTTTGGAAGGGTAGCTGCCACTTCCACCTGCTGCTACATGCTGCTTACAGTTGCGTGTAGTTGAACATGTACGACTATGTTCAACGGCGCGGCGTCCTGTCCGACTCTCTGTGCATGTAAGCGTGTATCTCTTTCGTGGAACCCAACGTAATGGGAGTTGTTTATAGATGCAATCAGTGTTATTACGTACATCAATCAGCTGCTACGTACATCCATCAGCTGCTACGTACTTCCGTGTATGCTGAGCATAACGTGGGAGTTGTTTAGAGATGCAATCAAAGATTGAAATCCCGGCCGAGCTGCACACGTTTACTAGAACTGTCATTTCCATTTCAAACTACACAAGTCTAAACAGACTATCATCCTGACACTAAGCGCCTCAGAAGCCAGCTATCGCAAGTAAAAACCCGATCCATTCTTTCACATTTCACTTTTTTGTCAGCCAGGCTAGAGGTCACTTGAAAAGAAATACCGTAGCTAAACTGGGATGTGCAGCGTCTAATTACAGCCTGGAATTCGTGGCCTAGGGTGGGAGAGGGAAGGGCGGGACAGAGAGTGCAACCTCCACGTTGTCTGTCTTGGGGTTTGAACATGAAAGTATTCTCACATGTTCAAAATGCTAAGCACTCCGTTTACTAAAACTGTCATTTCCATCTAAAAATGTATGAAACAAGTCCAAAAACATTTTGAGGAAATGATGGGTATGTGGATGGGTATGTACTTATGTCATTTATGCCCATCTCTTACATCACACTCTTTTTACCTATATCGCTTGCAGCAGTTGTGAATGTGATGTAGGAGATGGGCATAAATGACATAAGTACATACCCATCCCTACATACCCATCATTTTCTCAAAATGTTTTTGGACTTGTAATACAATGTACACATACACTGTATATATATAGCCTCGGCCTCCCAGACTCGTGTAGCGCCGATTTGAGGACGATTTTGAATCAGCGCTACACGGGTCTGGGAGGCCGAGGCTACAGTACATACCAGAGCCCTATATAAAGAGAGTTGCGACATAGGTGTTTGAGGTCACGTGACGCATGGGCGCCATTTTGACTCCAACTGCGCGTGTACGAGATCCGTGTTATTGACTGTTTTTGGTTTTTTCTTTGACTATCGAAGGTTGAGAGCAATGCCCGCCTGCTGTGCGTGGGGCTGTTCCAACAGACACGAGAAAGGGCATACCATGTACAGGTTTCCGCGCGATCCTGCCAGAAGAAAAGTATGGACAAATCGAGTCAGCCGAAAGAATTGGACTCCTACACTTTATTCTTACTTGTGTGACGTAAGAAGAACATTGTGTACAAGCATGTATGAAAATAATGTCAAAAAGAACGTCTTAGCAAACGTCTTAGGCCTGCTAGAGTGCTGTAGCTAGACTGTGTGCACAGGGTACAAGAATATAATTGATTGTTAGTTTCATGCGGCATTTTGGATGGTGCCGACAAGCTCGTATATCTGCAGTACACATTAGAACACTACACAGTTCGGTAAGGTTTGAACTTAGTGCTTGTTGGCTGCTCTCACGCTACCTGCAGTATACCTTTTGCGATTGTATATATATACCTATATATTTACTACCCACACTTGATACTAGTAAAATTACCGTAAGAAGCGCTTTGTAAATTTCTGTTTATTTCTTCAAGGCTCATTTTGATAGCTCTCAATTTGAGCAACACAGGAAAGATGGAAAGAAAAAACTGAAATGGAATGCAGTACCAACAATATTTCCCCACCGGAAAGTTGGCTCCAAGAATAGCAGAAAGTCTCGAAACAGCACAAAGGAAGAAGACTCTCTGAATGCTGGTGTCCAAGTAACAACAGATGTGCAAGATCACAGCTATGCTGCTGATGCTATGCAAGAAGACCATCTGTCACCTGATGAGGGTAATGGTCTGTATTGAGATATGTCATCTTGTTTGAAATAATCATGAATGCATGTTAGTTTGTGCATGCTCGTTCTAATCACATATTTCATTGGCATGCTGTACTTCTGCTAACATAATGAAGAAGCACTACAGTGCAAACCCTCCGCATGTCATAGCTATGCAGCTTGATTCGCGTCCACCATATTAAACGTACGGGACATTTATTTGGTCACGTCACGTGTTATGTCGTTGCGTAGCAGGTCATATGGTCGTAGATACAGTCGTATGGTCGTACATATGTATGTCACGTGACCTGACTGCACTACTATCCCTAGCGTTTCATGCGTCGGGTAATGAAAGGCAGCTGCAGGAGGCTTATTATAGTGGCAATGATCTAATGCAGAATGGTACATCTGATTTGCTTTGCTGACTGTGGGTCGGTTGATGTAGGGGCATATGCGAGTTCTGTTGATACACCCCAGAAGACAGATGACAGGGACCTTTCTCCATCAAAGAGTAGACTAAAACTATCTGAAAAGTGTAAGCAAATCAAGCAGCTTGAGATGCAGTTGTTATGGTCAAGAAGGAAAACAAAATCTCTTATGAAACAGAAAGCAGTGAAAGAGACAAAATTACAAAAATTGTTTCGTCAAGATCAACTACAAGCTCTCTCGCGGAAAAGTATGCGTGGAGTTCAATGGTCAGCAGTTACTGTTAGGAAGGCCTTGAAAGTGAGGTTTGCTTGTGGAGCATCTGGCTACCAGCTACTCTTGCAGCAGTCATACCCTTTGCCATCAGTTCGAACACTTCAGAGACGATTAAAAACGGTATCCTTTCGTCCTGGCATTTTAGATCAGGTGTTCAGCTACTTACAGCTGAAAGTGAAACAACTGTGTAAGGAAGAACAGGTGTGTTGCCTCACATTAGACGAAATGTCTATAAGTCCATGTGTGGAGTATGACCCCAGTAGTGGTCAACTGCTTGGCAATGTAAGTTTAGAAGGTCACAGTGGAGTCGCCACTCATGCTCTTGTGATCATGTTGGGTGGGGTGACATCTCGCTGGAAGCAAACCGTGGCCTACTATTTCACTGGAAACTCTTCTGATGGAACTGTCCTAAAACCAATCATACTAGAAATCATAGAAAAAGCTGCAAGCATTGGCTTGTATGTGATTGCTGTCACTAGTGACATGGGTAGTATGAATAGAGCCATGTGGAGATCTTTCGGCCTTAGGACTGGGCGACACTGTGGAACAGTTAACAAGATACCTCACCCACTGGATTCCCAAAAATCTTTGCATTTTCTTTCAGATGTTCCACATGTGATAAAAAATTTGAAGGCTGCTTTGGTCAATAGGAATGTTTTTACATTGCCAGAATCAATTGTAAGTGAACATAACCTTTCTTCCTGCAATGTGTCTATAGCCCCTGTCAAGGATCTTGCAGAATTTCAAGAATTGCAACCTTTGAAATTAGCTCCAAAGCTATCGTCCTCAACCCTTGCACCATCTCACTTCGAAAAAATGAAAGTTTCGAATGCTTTGAACTTCTTCAGCAATGCTGTTGCATCTGGACTGCACTATTTGGTGAAGGAGGAAGGTCGTTCTACAGACTATGTCAGCACTGCCTGGTTTATTGCAGTTTGCAACCATTGGTTCGACCTCATGTGTAGCAGACACCCAGTGTTGGCCTTAAGTAAATTGCACCCTTCTAAGCACAGGGAGGCTGTAAATTTCTTGAGGTCTGTGGTCACACTCTTCAAGTCTTTGAAGATTAATGGAAGAGAAAACTGGAAGCCTGTGCAAGCAGGTGTCATAATGGCAACAACTTCTGTGCTGGACATACAAGAGGAGTTGCTTGATAGTGGACATAAGTTTCTGCTGACTTCACGCCTCACTCAAGATTGTCTTGAGAACCTCTTTAGTGTAGTAAGGCTAAACAATCCTGTACCATCACCTGTGGCTTTCAAATGTGCACTAAAAATCATCAGCATTGCTCAGTTTATGAAACCTCTAGGTGGGAATCGTGGAAGCTATCAAGATGATGACACAGATTATGCTGTTGATTTCCTTTCCCAACCAATACAACTACCAATGAATCCTGATTCAGAGTTGATGGAAATCGAAATCTCAGAAGCCAAGTCTGTAGAGGAATTGACTAAAGCGGAGTGTAACAGTTTGTTTTATCTTGTGGGTTATTGTGTCCATAGTATTAAGAAAAATGAGGTAGTGTGTGATGCTTGCCTTGAGTATGTCTTAAGTTCAGCTCCAGATCATAGCAGTTTTACAACACTAACTAGTTTGAGAGAATTCAAGAAGGGCAGTCTTGAGCATGTTACAGGTCACACATTTGATATGATGTTGAAAGTAGAGCTAATGTTTTGAAGTATAGCAGAAGATACTTTGATGGCTACCAGAAATGTGAAAGAGGTTTTGATACGGATGGCTGAAGAACTCACTGATGACTGTGTGTATCCCACATGTCATAATATTAAGAGGAAACTGATAGCTAGATATTTCAATGTACGTCTGCACATTTTCTGCAAGGGAGTACAAAGGAAAAGGAAACAGAACTTGGAAACAACCAAAGTAGGAGGAGAACTGGGGAGTCGAAGCATGGCCATGAGAAAACTGATAACGAATGTGAAGTAGGAAGGATGTGAATTGTGTATACCATGTAGTTATGTAGAATGGAAGACATCACTCTACCTTTGTTTGAGATATTTGATTAATTAGTAAACGTTTTGTTGCTTTCATTACACCCTCTTGTATGTTTCAGTGTCTTTCTTCATCATGCATTCAAAACTATGTCCATACATTTATTCCTAGTCTATAGGAATGTATATCAGCAAACACATTTTGTACTTACATATACATCAATTAGCGTATTAATTAAATTACTGTACATTTCCTCAGGGACAACATTGTCAACAGGTAATGAAAATATACATGTCTTATTTATGTAGACATAGAGGGTCAATGGGCGGTTGGACCCTTCTATGTTTTTTGTATTACAGTTTTTATGTATCTAATTTTGTAATTTTCTGCTTTTATTTTCTAATTCTTAATTTTATTTTCAAAACAGTAATTTGAAAGACCTAATATGTTGAATTAAAAATTTAACATTTCAATTTAAAATTTAACTAAATATTTTTAAAAATTTAATATTAACGTTTGAGTTTTAATTAATTTTTATTTTTAAAATTGTTATTTTGTTTTTTCTCTTTTACTTTAAAGGGGTTGTTGTTGTTGCTGTTGTGGTGGTTGCTGCTGTTGTTGTTTCTTTTTAGGTTGCTCGGCGACTCGCCTAAATTTAAAATTTTATGGGCATAAAGAGTTTTTGTCATTTAGAGCAACTATTAATTTTTGCAGTGCAGTTTGTATAGACTTTTTTGTATACACACTATTGTATATTATATATATAGAGAGAGTATGATTACTGCTTAGAATTTATACTGCCTTTTGTAGTTTGCGTAGTCTCGCTTGATTATTTCTTTAACTGATTGATCGTTTCCAAAAGATTGTACGTCTCACTTTGCTCACAGATTTATCATTAGCCTAAGATACATGTTGCACAGTTAGGGTGACATGAACCGAATTCCGAGGCTAACGCGAGAGGTTCTGCAAGAATCCTTGGAAAGTGACGTTCCGATCGCCTAGTTCTCCTTCGAAGGTTTTCTGTTAGAGTGCATAGGGTGCGAGGAACAAATCTAGGGTGTAATGCGGTTTGTTGTAAGCTTCATATCTCTCAGCGACTACTTTCTGAAACCAGGACCAACGAGAAGCGATACGTACTGACGTTCAGTCGACCTCGATTTTACGCTACAAGTTTCTGCTTGAGTAGGGTAACAGCTCAGTCTAGTATGGAAACGTCATTTGTTTCATACGATTTTTTGCAGATTATTGTAGTTGCGCAGTTGGAGTCAAAATGGCGTCCAAAATACGGGTTGTCGCAACTCTCTTTATATAGGGCTCTGGTACATACCAGAGCCATATATATATATGGCTCTGGTACATACCTGATCATGAGTCGTCAACACTGTACTGTTGATTTCAATTTTAATTTTAATTTACATTGAAACTCGGCGTTTCCATTAACGTTTTTTGCAATAGCCGCGTCAATTGTGCACGTGGTGCAGCTTGCACGTGATCGACAGCTTGCACGTGATCGACAGCTTGCACGTGACACTTCGACGCGCCCTGTCTGTTGTCCTCCAAGGTTGTGCAGATCTCGCGTGTACAGTACACAATATGTCTCTGGATCTCTCACACTGACATGCATTTGAAGAGATTCGTCGTTGCGATTCTATTTCTCAGTAGTGTTACCTTCATCATCGTATGGCAACACTACCCAACGTCTCAACGGCTAAAAATCAAGAACAAACGAGAGAAATCAGAGAAACGCCCAACACCAGAGGAAACCAGCAACTCTCAATCGAACGAGAATCAACATGTAGAGCAAGTGGGGAAGAGGAAAGTACAAAGTAAGGGAGCATTTAATAGTTCGCTTGTTCTAAACGCATTTCAGTCATTCCGTGTGGACGACTAGAGTGTCAGTTACAGTCATCTTTGTCGGCGTGTAGTCGATTACAGTAGCGTGCAGTACCTAGCAGCAGTCGATTGCGTTGACGTAGAGGCGTAAGACGCATTGCAGCTTTTACTGGGAATCTGTGTACGCGGTAAGGCGTATGAAGGACAAACTAGAGTGCCATTTCTGATCTGCCATTTCATCGCTACGCTCCCTAGCTATAGCGTAGCTGCAATTTCGTATCAATGCTCGACAGCCGCCTAGAATCGCAATGTCGACAAGTACAGAGGCTAGAACAACGTCAAATTTCAATAGTAGAGTACAGTACGTATCTAGTAAAGTGTTGATGGCAGCGCATTCGGGGCTGCAATCCACACTGCGAGGCTACATCAATTCTGTATGGGTGAGAGGGTCAAACGACGTTTGAGTGAATTGAAAAGCGGACAACGGCAGACATTGTGTAATCAAGCAGGTTGCCGTGAGACCACTCAAAGGAAATATGATTTTTTGGCTCAGAGGGAGGGGAGGGGAGGGAGGGGAGGGAGGGGAGGGGAGGGGAGGGAGGGGAGGGGAGGGGAGGGGAGGGGAGGGGAGGGGAGGGGAGGGAGGGGAGGGGAGGGGAGGGGAGGGGAGGGAGGGGAGGGAGGGGAGGGGAGGGGAGGGGAGGGAGGGGAGGGGAGGGGAGGGGAGGGGAGGGGAGGGGAGGGGAGGGGAGGGGAGGGGAGGGGAGGGGAGGGGAGGGGAGGGGAAGGGAAGCAATCCACACTGCGTCTGAGGCGAGGCCAGGTGATGGCAGTCCTAGTCAAATCATGCAGAACTAAAAGAGCTAACAATCTCATACATCTCATGGTACTAAAGGCATGTTGACTGTAGGTACTGAAAAAATTTGAGTGCATGACGTCACTTCCGCATTCTAATAGTGACTAGAACTCCTGGCTTGCGACCAAGATTTCTGAACTTGTGACCAGGGATGCGTAAATTGTACTGTAGGAAAAACACTGCAGAGGCGTAGCTACAATCCAGGCACACGAGGCAGTAGCCTCGAACTTTCAGACCAGAGAGCTCACTAAAGGTAAAAATGGGCGTGGTGATTCGCGTGTGCTAACGTGCGTTGTATGACTAGTTCCATTTTGTGATATGGCTAACATCAATTCTACAGTCTCTTACGAGGTAACAAGCAGTCATAGTTTCTTTGTTGATAGTTGATCAATTTGGTGTGTAGCACAAACTTGTGTTTTACGATTATGTTTATCTTGGTTTTCCTGTCGACGTAAAGTAAATAACACCACGCCCACATTCTTGATTTTTGTCCACAGTTAATATTAACTTGCCTCGGATAAAAATAAGACCAATATACAACAACCTATCTTACAGTCATTAATATTCATATACCACCTGACCCCATCCCCCTAGTCAGTTTCTATGGTAGTTTCCAGATTGCTTAAAATTTACTTGGTCACGTGGTCATAGACATGAAATAACAATCTGCTACTGAATTCCTTCAAAACATTTTAAATTTGCTGTGAAGTTGATTCAAATTTGTTGTAATTTTTTTCAGATTCTACACGAAGCAGACCTCACATTCTGTTTATCGTAGCTGACGACATGGGCTGGCATGATGTCGGTTACCATGGCAGCGAGATACACACACCACAATTGGACAAGCTGGCACGTGAAGGCAATCACAAACAAATTGTATTATTTCCTATCCTATACTGTCACGTGACTTTGTGCACAGGACTTATTCTAAATCGCAGTTATGTTCATCCCAGCTGTTCTCCCACCAGAAGTGCTTTTCTATCCGGTCGTCTACCTTACCGCATAGGAATGCAACGACGAGTTATACCGTTTGATCGGTCGTACGGCCTACCACTGAATGTAACTACGATTGCTCAGCAGCTTAAATCTGCTGGATATTCTACTCACATTGTGGGCAAATGGCATCAAGGTTTTTGCAATGTTGCATACACGCCAACTGAAAGAGGATTTGATACTCATTTTGGGTTTTACGTTGGATCCGAGCATTACTTTACACACAAAGTGTCACAGAAACTGAAAGATGGGCGGATGGTTGACGGTTTTGATTTTCGTAACAACAGCAAGGTTGTGTGGAACATGAAAGACGTCTACTCCACACATGCATTTGCTGATGAAACAAAACGAATCGTTTCTCAGCATAACTCAGGCAAACCACTTTTCATCTATCTTCCGTTTCAGGCTGTCCACGGTCCACTGGAAGTGCCTAGACAATATCTGAAACAATATGGAAATATTCTTGATAGAGACAGACGAGTTTATGCTGGCATGATGACGGCTATGGATACGGCAATAGGAAAAGTAATAGCGGCATTTAAAACGAGAAATTTCTGGGAGAACACGTTGACGGTGTTCACAGTAAGTAGCAATGTTCACACACACACACACACACACACACACACACACACACACACAGTGACACACACACACACACACACACACACACACACACACACACACACACACACACACACAGTGACACACACACAGTGACACACACACACACACACACACACACACACACACACACACACACACACACACACACACACACACACAACACACGAGTAACATTTTTCTTTACTGTGTTAGACAGACAATGGTGGACATAATAGACGTGGAGCTAACAATTACCCACTACGGGGTATCAAAGGTTCAGTATGGGAAGGAGGCACGAGAGGTGCCGCTTTCGTTCACGGCACTATGCTTCACAATGCAGGACAAGTGAGCAACGAGTTGATCCATGATGTCGATTGGTATCCCACATTCATGGAAGCGGCCGGAATGAAGAGTATAGAAAGTGAAATCGATGGCATTAGCATGTGGAAGATGCTGTCACAAGGAGAGAGGAGCAGACGACAGGAAATAGTGTATAGAATTGATAACACCTCACCCATAGGAATGGCAAGCATTCGTATCAATCAGTGGAAACTTATTGCATCGGGTGACTCCAAAATTCCATGGTGGCTCTCCATATCTGGTGACAATGCGGTCGTATTGAGTGAGAAGGATGTAAGAGAGGAGCCAC
This sequence comes from Corticium candelabrum, assembly GCF_963422355.1. Lineage (NCBI taxonomy): Eukaryota > Metazoa > Porifera > Homoscleromorpha > Homosclerophorida > Plakinidae > Corticium > Corticium candelabrum. The sequence goes on along the minus strand of NC_085098.1, from coordinate 7,732,181 downwards.
CTCGAGTGAATGTAGCATATCTTTTCGATGTGGATGCTGACCCAACAGAAAGGATCAATTTAGCGCGAGAGAGGAGAGACATTTTGGAAATGATGAAGGCACGTTTGGCACAACTCATGCCGTCATACGTTGATCCGTTGTATAACTTACACGGACGCACAACAAAATGTGACCCAGCAAACTTTGGGGGCGTGTGGAGTCCTGGATGGTGTTGAGAGTTTTAAGATTTCTGCTGTTATTGCTATGTTTGTGCTGTTTTTAGTTGCGTTGTGTGTGTGTGTGTGTGTGTGTGTGTGTGTGTGTGTGTGTGTGTGTGTGTGTGTGTGTGTGTGTGGTGTGTGTGTGTGCGTGTGTGCGTGTGCGTGTGCGTGTGTGTGTGTGCGCGTGTGTGTGTGTGTGTGTGTGTGTGTGTGTGTGCGCGTGTGTGTGTGTGTGTGTGTGTGCGCGCGCGTGTGTGTGTGTGTGTGTGTGTGTGAATACATTGATTGTATCAATCAGTCATCATTCATTTACTTTAATACCAAAACGCCAACGTAGATAATCGAAAATTGAGCATTAGCCTTAAGCCTCGCGTAGCCAGACTCTTCCACCGCGTCACAGCTGTATGGCGCGATGAGAGAGGGTCTGGCTACGGGAGACTTATATTGTAACGCGCGTTACATACGTCTACTGCAAACACGTCCTATTCTATGCAATGCTTTCCTAGCCACTTGTCACCAAGTCATCAATGACTACAGTGTCATGTGACACACACACCTACGTCATGTAGTCTACACGCATGCGTAAGTTATTACTGTTTGAATCCAATGCCCGGATGTCCATTCAAATGACTAACTTTGTCGGCTCTGTTGTTCGCCTGTTCTTAGAAGAGGGACAATTCGAGGGCACCGTCGTGTCTGTAGATGCAAATTCTAAGAAGTTAACTTTAGAAAAAGGTCGCTTTGGTTTCCCTCCATCGTTTCTGACCTTCACTCTTTCTAAATTGTGTCGTAGTGGTCAACTGTGCGACGGGACAGAGACTTTATGGCCTCCAGAGGTATTATGGACGGGAGATAAAGCAAGGTAATGAAAAGTGGTGTTGATCATTTATTTCCATCTTTGTGATTCAAACTGTGAGCAGCACAGAGAACTCATTGTTATTAATGAAATTGTTAAATTATTAATATTATTAATATTACTATCTTTACGTTATTACTAATGCTACTAACATATTATTTACATTATCAATTTATAATTAGTTAATACGTTAAGTCGTTAAGAGATATCGTGTTTACAGACAGACAGACAGACTGTATTAGTGTTGATGTTTACAATAAATGTTCTTTAACAGAC
>NC_085098.1:7718349-7725849 GCF_963422355.1 Corticium candelabrum | reverse complement strand
TGTGTGTGTTCTAATTAATATATGTGTTTGTCCATCTGTGTGTTTGTGTGTGTGTGTGTGTGTTTGTTTGTTTATCTATCTGTGTGTATGTTTGTTTGTCTATTTGTGTGTGTGTTTGTTTGTCTATCTGTTTGTGTGTATGTGTGTTTGTTTCAATATATGTGTGTGTGTGTCCATATGTGTGTGTGTTTGTCCATGCGTGTGCATGTGTGTTTGTCCATATTTGTGTTTATGTGTGTGTTTGTTTGTCCATCCGTGTGTGTGTGTGTGTGTGTGTGTGTGCACGTTTAGCAATTTCATGTTGACCAATCTCATAAAGGAGCCATGTTTCTTACTTGAAGAGACCATTATTTTGCTGCAGTGTAACCTAGCTGTTTGCACCATAAAGCTGTGGAGCTTAATTAACATGTATGATTGATTACTTTATCAGTTGGTTGTGTTTTAGGTGTGGCAAGGTAAAGGTGTCGTTGCCACTGTGAGACGTATGCTGGGAGAAACTGATCCTGTTTGTTTTTTCCTCTACTATTGTATTGTGTGGATGTTAATTATTTGATATCAACTATTAGGCAAATTCTTCTCCTGGAACAATACGCGGTGACTTTGCTATTGATTTGGGAAGGTCAGTCTGTGCAAGATTATTTTATTAGTTATTTGTGTTTGTTTGTATGTATTTATGTGTAGGTGTTGTCTTGTTTGTTTGTATCTGTCTGATTATCTGCGTGCTTGCTCTTACGACTGTCTGTATGTCTTTTGGTTTGTCTGTTTTGTGTGTGTCTAACAACCCTATATACATAACACACACACACACACACACACACACACACACACACACACACACACACACACACACACACACGTGCATGTGCACACACACACACACACACAACACACACACACACACACACACACACACGTGCACGCACACTTACACACACACACACACACACACACACACACACACACACACACACACACACACCACATTACTTTGTAGTGTACATGTATGTATGTGTGTATATTTGTTTGTCAAACTTTTTATGTATTATTAGTTTTTCTATTTATAATATAACTAACGACGTTTCTGTCTTAGGAATATGGTCCATGCTAGTGATTCTGTTGAGACGGCTAAGAGAGAGATCAAATTGTGGTTCAAAGACGAGGAATTGTTTGACTGGGAGCGAGCAGTTGAATCTTCTGTTTACGAGTAATTCAGTCAGTTGGGATTGAATATGACACATAATGTGGTCAAATCAAAGAATCCTTTGATTGAGGAATTTGAATAAATTGTGTGTACGCAAATCTGTGTCGTTAGCGCGCGTTAGTAAAAGCGCCTAGCGTACTCCATAACGCCAACGTGATTTGCAACACTTGCCTTACACTCGGTGTACTTTTTACCTATAAGTTTGTATGATTTGGACACCGGGTTTAAGCCTCAATTACGCATCGGGTGAATTGCGGTCGAGGTACTACTTTTACCAAGGTCTGGGTGTACGAGGCTAGCGCGCGGTAACCCAACCCTTGCACGTGATCTTATTTGATTCGATAGATCTCTCGTTATTTGTTCTCTGTTCACTTTAATTAAGCATGTCGTGTATTATTAAAGTGTTTCCGCGGCATCGACACGTTTTAGTTTTGTTGGGGCTCCCTTTAGGGGCACGCTTAAACATGAGATTTCCGAATCACAGCAAGCGATCAGTAGGGCGTTGTCGGATGTCACACAATGTAATTAAATTAAAAAATTATTTTAATTTAAATCATGTTTGGATGCATTTTAGATTGCTTTGATGGCGGCAGAAGTTCCGGTTGATAGAATTAGGAATTTTAGTATTGTTGCTCATGTGGACCATGGAAAGAGCACACTGGCAGACAGACTGCTTGAGATTACAGGTAAAAACAATCAGAAAATGAATCTACACACACACACACACACACACACACACACACGGACACACACACACACACACACACACACACACACACACACACACACACGGACACACACACACGGACACACACACTAGTATTGATATTAATATTGGCATTAATTTATATTAATATATTATGGTGTAGGAGTGATATCAACAGACAACAAAAACCAACAAGTACTAGACAAATTGCAAGTTGAGAGAGAACGAGGCATCACAGTCAAAGCTCAAGTGCGCTCACTCTCTTCTATCGTTGTTTGCATTCATATGTCAACTTTGCATTTGATAGACGGCAACTCTATTTCACAAGCATCATGGCAGCATGTACATGTTAAACCTCATAGATACTCCTGTATGATGTGATCACAGCTGTGTGTTGTGTTAGTTTGTTGTTAACGTGTGATATGTTTGTGCTGTGCCGTAGGGTCATGTGGACTTTTCGTATGAGGTTTCTCGGTCGTTGGCTGCTTGTCAAGGTGTTGTGCTGCTAGTTGATGCTGCACAGGTTGGAGATTTAGTGCAATGTGTATTTGTGCATTTGGGTTGTTTGAGAGGAAGTGGTTTGTGATGCAGTTGGCAACAAACGATGAAAACAGACAGACAGACAGACAGACAGACAGACAGAAGATCAGCAAAATTCAATGCTACTTCTAAGACATTGTCATATTCCTAGACTTGATCATTTGGCTAGATCTGTGGAGCCTACCTTGCTATCTGAAGCTATGTCCATCCAAGATTTTCAATCTCGAAAAACATTTGTTCATCTTCTTGGTGAAACATTTGTGGATGATCAGGTCTGGAAACAAGCATGTCTCCCTATTCGTATGGGTGGATTTGGTCTAACCCCGCTATCTTCCATCGCTTGTTCTGTTTTTGTTGCTTCGTGGTCCAATACCATATCTGAGCTACCATCTTGTTTCCTACATCTGAAAGTCATCATGGACATATTCACTTGTGATGCATCTAGCCCCGTTGAACATGCTTTTCGATCATACCTTTCAACCAACAAGAAGATCTCAGATTATAAAGGAATTAAAAAGCTACAACATCAATTGTCCATTTCTAATTTCAAAGAAGATTTCCAGCACTTGGTTGATGCAGCTCCAACTGCAAGAGATGAAGCAAGGTTTCGTTCTCTTCAAGGAAAGAGCGCAGGCGCATGGTTGCATGCACTACCAACTTCATACGGTTTCGCACTCAACCCTTGCGAATTTTGCTTCGCGTGCCGTTTGAGATTGGGTCTGCCTATCACCATTTCAAAATGGGTAGAGCCTTGTAATTGCAATGCATCAATAGATGACAGTGGATACCACTTACTTACCTGCAAGACAAGGGGAGGCTCTATTTGGTCCCATGAGTCTATTGCTGGAGTGTGGTTGGAATGCCTTAGAAGTCTGCGAATTCACCATTGTCGTGAGTCAAGAAACAGGTATACTAACTCTGAATGTAGACCTGACATTATCATGTTTGATGCTGAGTCGGGTGCTAATCTTGATCTTGACATCTCATTGGCACACCCTTGGAGCTCAGATGTTTTCCCAAGCTCTGCTGAGGCAACAGGGGTTGCAGCTAATCGAAGAGAAACCAGAAAGATGGCCAAGTACGAACAACACAAACTGCCTGGAAGCTGAGTAGTCGAAGTCGTTCCACTGGTTATGGAACATTTTAGATTATGGGGAGAAGAGGCAAGAAAATTTTTGCAGAAACTGACAGCCTTTTCATCAGATGAAGCAGGAAGACCTAATGTTGCGGAATTTTTAGATTTTTGGAGAAAAAGATTCTTCGTACAATTACAGAAGTGTAATGTTAAAGTCATAGCTAAGGAACTTAGCATGTTGTGTGGTGGGTCTGAGAGGCCTGACTCTCTCAGCACCCAATTTTTTCTTCATTAGTCTTAGTTATATATAAGTGTTTTAGTTTGCTGTAATGTTAGCTTTCAATAAACATTAGTCTAGTTGTATTACTGTAGTTCTTTGCAGAATTGTATCATAGTTTGATGTAAGAAATAGATGACAGACAGACAGACAGACAGACAGACAGACAGACAGACAAATGTACAGATAGACAAACAGACAGATGGACAGACAGACAGACAGTTGGACGGACAGACAGACATACATACAGACATACAGACAGACAGATAGACAAACATACAGACAGACATACACAGAGACAGGCACACAGATACACTTGTGCATGCACACACACAAACACACACACACACACACACACACACACACACACACACACACAACACACACTCACACACACACACACACACACACACACACACACACACACACGTGCACAAGCACAGGCCATTATGTCATTGTAATTTTGTCTCTTCAAATTGTTTGTGGCCATCCATGGTGTTGTCATAACGTGTGTTGATTGAATTGCATGTGTGTGCATGTGCAGGGTGTGCAGGCTCAGACTGTGGCCAACTATCGTCTGGCTGTTGATGCCAACTTGACTGTCATTCCTGTTTTGAATAAAATTGATCTGAAGCAAGCGAATGTTGAACAGGTTACGAAGCAGTTGGTAAATCTATTCAATGTCAATCCGAATGATGTCATAGAGGTTTGTTTCAAATATTCCATTTGTTGTTGTTGTTGTTGTTGTTGTTGGTGGTGGTGGTGGTGTGTGTGTGTGTGTGTGTATTTGTTTGCATGTGAGTGTGTGTTTGTTTGTATGTGAGTATGTGTGTCTGTGTTTGTTTGTTTGTTTGTGTGTGTGTGTGTGTATGTGTGTGCACACACGTGTGTATGCATGTGTACATGTGCATGTGTGTGAGTGTGTGCATGCACGCACATGTGTATGCATGCACGTGTGTATGCATGTGTACATGTGTGTGTGTGAGTGTGTGCATGCATGCATGCATGCGTGTGTGTGTGTGTGTGTGTGTGTGTGTGTGTGTGTGTGTGTGTGTGTGCATGTGCGTGTCACTGTGTGTGTCTTCCTCTACTGCAGGTGTCAGCCAAAAGTGGACTTGGCGTCTCAAACATCCTTTCTGTTATTATTGAAAGAATTCCTGCGTATAGTCACTTGATTGCTACAATACAGCAACACTTTGTTGACATCAGTTTCTCTGTGTTGACATTTTAGACTTCAAGCCAGACAAGACGGTCATCTCAAGGCCTTGCTGTTTGATTTATGGTTTGATCATTTTAGGGGAGTAGTTTGTCTTATGGCTATTCTGGATGGTCACATTAGAGAAGGCAAGACATGTGCTCTAGTTGTGATTGGTTGATGTTACTCTCTAACATCCTGACATGTTGATTGTATTATTAGGTCTTTTCTTTTTTTTGTTGGTAATTTTTTGTGTTTGTTGTTGTTTGTTTTGCAAATTGTCTATTACTTGTTTGTTAGCTGTCTGTCTGTTTGTTTGTGTATCTGTCATTTTTCTTTCTGTTATTTTGCCTGTGTCTGTCTGTCTGTCTGTCTGTCTCTCTGTCAAGAATCATTTATTTCTTACAATCACACTATCATACATCACAGCAGAAACTACTCGACTAAAGCTAAATGCTTTATAGTGTTCATAGGTAAGTGTATACATATTTTCTGAGGCAAAAGAGACAACTAAAAGTACACTAATGATAAAAGAATTGAGTGCTGAGTGACTCGGGAATCTGACACCCACCACACAACACATTCAATTTCTTCTGAATGACCCGTGCGTTGCACTTTTGCAGCTGCACTGAAAATCGTTTACGCCAGAAGTCCACAAATTCCGGTGCGTTTGGCTGACCAACTTCGTCTGATGAGAAAGCTGCTAGCTTTCGCAAGAAGTTCCTGGCCTCTTCTCCCCATGCACCGAAATGTTCGAATACCAAGGGGATGGCTTTGAGAACTGAAGTCCCAGGGAGCTTTTGTTGGCTGTATTTTGCCGCCTTCCTATTCTCTCGTTGTTTAGCAGCGACGCCTGTTCTATCAGCAGAGCTTGGAAATGCATCCGCACTCCAAGGGTGGGCTAGAGAGATGTCCAGGTCGAGGTTGGAAGCTGATTCAGAATCGAACATGACAATGTCAGGCCTGCAATCTGAAGTGACATATCTGTTCCTTGGCTCCCGTCGATGGTGGATTTGGAGGCTCCTGTGTCTGTCTGTCTGTCTGTCTGTCTGTCTGTCTGTCTGTCTGTCTGTGTGTCTGTCTGTCTGTGTGTCTGTCTGTCTGTCTGTCTGTCTGTCTGTCTGTCTGTCTGTCTGTCTGTCTGTCTGTTTGTCTGTCTGTCTATTTTCTTTTGTTTGTGTGTGTCTGTCTGTCTGTTTGTTTGTTTGTCTGTCTTTTTTCTGTCTGTCTGTCTGTTTGTCTGTTTGTCAATACATATATTTCTTATACAAGACATTATTACAGTCTACTGTCTGTCTATCTGTCTGTCTGTCAGTCTGTCTGTCTGTCTGTCTGTCTGTCTGTCTGTCTGTCTGTCTGTCAATACATATATTTAAAATTCAACACTATTACATTCTAAATGTCCGGCGACCCTTACAGCTGCTTACTACGTAGGACGATTAATTAACTGTACGCTATAAGCAGTACAACTGTTCTTGCTAAAAGAAAGTCTACGTAGTTTTCTTGAGAGCACTTGTGCGTTGCATCTCTGGAGGCTAAGGGACAGGCAGCGTCTCCAGTATGCCCTGAACTCGCCACTGTTTGGGTGTCCATCTTCATCTACAGATAATAGGGACAGATGATGTAGAAATTGGTGGGCCTTCCATTCCCAGTGGCCATAATGCTAAAAAACCAGAGGGATGCAATTGGATGCATTTCCCATAGCATCAATCTCTTTGCTGTATTTTCCGTCTTCTGTCTGTCTGTCTGTCTGTCTGTCTGTTCATCTGTGTATCTGTCTGTCTGTCTATCCGTCTGTCTGTTTGTTTGTCTGTGTCTGTCTGTCTGTGTCTGTCTGTCTGTCTGTCTGTCTGTCTGTCAAATCTTTATATTTCATACATATGTACTATTACAAGCTATAGATATGAAAGTCCGTTATATATCAATTAGACCCACAAGGGTCTCTAAGAAATTATCAACTTAGGTTGCTGTCTGTCTGTCTGTCTGTCTGTCTGTCTGTCTCTGTCTGTTTGTCTGTCTGTCTGTCTGTCTGTCTGTCTGTCTGTTGATCTGTGTATCTGTCTGTCTGTCTGTCCGTCCGTTGATCTGTCTGTCTGTCCGTCTGTTTGTTTGTCTATCTGTTTGTCTGTCGGTTTGTCTGTCTGTCTGTCTGTCTGTCTATCCATCTCTACTTATCTATCTATCTGTCTACTCTGTCTTCAACCAATCGATTGTATCTATTTACCGATCTACATTCCCAACCATGTCAGCAAGCAGTCCAATCATTCTCTCCATGTTACCCAATTTGCATGTAGTATGATGCCATGCACACCTATGCACCAACCGTGCCACCAGTCAGCACATCACGTTCTACATCACAATCATTATCTCCCAATATTTACTTAACTAATTAATGTACAATTTGATTGTCTAGGAGATCAGATTGTGTCAGCCAGCAGTCAAAAGTTGTATACAGTTTCCAAGCTTGGCATCATGCATCCCAATGAGACTCCAACAGGAGCTTTGT
>NC_085098.1:7698349-7715849 GCF_963422355.1 Corticium candelabrum | reverse complement strand
TTTGTATGTTTGTTAGTTTGTCTATTTGTATGTTTGTTAGTTTGTCCATTTGTTGTTTATTAGTCTGTCTATTTGTACGTTTGTTAGTCTGTCCATTTGTATGTTTGTTAATCTGTCCATTTGTAGGTTTGTTAGTCGGTCCATTTGTAGGTTTGTTAGTCTGTCCATTTGTATGTTTGGTAGTCTGTCCATTTGTAGGTTTGTTAGTCTGTCCATTTGTATGTTTATTAGTTTGTCCATTTGTATGTTCATTAGTTTGTCTATTTGTATGTTTGTTAGTTTGTCCATTTGTATGTTTATTTGTTTGTCCATTTGTACATTTGTTAGTCTGTCCATTTGTATGTTTGTTAATCTGTCCATTTGTGTGTTTGTTAATCTGTCCATTTGTATGTTTGGTAGTCTGTCCATTTGTATGTTTGTTAATCTATCCATTTGTATGTTTGTTAGTTTATCCACACATGAATTGGTCTTTCTGTTTGTCTTGTGTGTTTGTTCATATACTGGTTTATCTGTTTTGTTCGTGTTGTTTGTGTTGTTTGTCTGTGTGTTGTCTTGTTTGTCTGTCTATGTATCTATCAGTTTGATGCAGGTCTATCTATTTGTCCATCCGTCTATCTGCATGCCGTCTGTCTGTCCATCCGTCCGTCCGTCTGTCTGTCCATCTGTGTGCTTGCTTGTGTATCCATCAGTTTCATGTTTGTCTGTCTGTGTCTGTCTGTCTTCCCTCTTGATATCAACTACCTAAACAAACCTTCTTCAACTAAGTCACGTGATCTAATTATCATCATTTGACCACATCACGTTCATGTTCAGACTCGTCGTGGACAACAGCAGTCTGTAATCTATATTGATGAGAGTCGTGTCATGTTGAAATATATTCTTCCTCTCAGTGAAATCGTCATTGATTTTTTTGACCAACTGAAGTCGCTGTCATCAGGATATGCAAGGTAATTGAATTGTCACGTGACCAAATGATAACAGTCACGTGATATGTTCATGAACTTGGTCACTTGTTGTGTTGCAGTTTTGACTATGAAGATTGTGGATATCAATGTGCAGACCTTGCAAAGGTGTTAATGCAATTTCGTTTGGCCTGTTGCTGTAGGGGACGAAACATATAGGACAGTAGTAGAGATACAGACAGACAGACATATAGACAGACGGACAGACAGACAGACAGACAGACAGACAGACAGACAGACAGAAAGGTAACAAGACTTAGTACTCACTGAAACGCATTTATCTGTGATTCATAATGTTTAGTTAGACGCTGTTTTGTTACTCACTGTTGCCTGATTTTAGATTGATGTTTTGTTGAATGGTCGAGCAGTTGATGCACTGGCTTGTATTGTTCATCAAGATCAAACTAACACCATTGGCAAACAACTTTGTATGAAACTAAGAGATGTTATACCAAGGTGTGTGTGTGTGTGTGTGTGTGTGTGTGTGTGTGTGTGTGTGTGTGTGTGTGTGTGTGTGTGTGTGTGTGTGTGTGTGTGTGTGTGTGTGTGTGTGTGTGTGTGTGTGTGTGTGTGTGTGTGTGTGATGACCACAGTCTGCTGTCTTTCTGGTTGACAAGTCTTGATTGCTGTAGGCAACTGTATGAAGTGGCGATACAAGCGAGTGTTCGTGGTAAAGTTGTAGCTAGAGAAACGTAAGGCAATAGGATAACTAATGTAAATCAATGTTGTGTGTGTGTGTGTGTGTGTGTGTGTGTGTGTGTGTGTGTGTGTGTGTGTGTGTGTGTGTGTGTGTGTGTGTGTGTGTGTGTGTGTGTGTGTATCATGTATGTACATATGTACACACTTATGTATGTCAGACTACAGTATGTCTGTCTACTTGTCTGTCCAAGTTATCATTCTACTGTACTGTAGTGTCAAGGCTTTACGAAAAGACGTCACTGCCAAACTAGTAAGCTTCCAATTCTTCCCAATCTCTACAGTTTCAATACACACTCGTGTGCTGCATAGTATGGTGGCGATGTGACTCGGAAGATGAAACTGTTGAAACGACAGAAAGAGGGAAAGCGGAAGATGAAACAAATAGGAAACATTGAACTTCCAAAAGAAGCTTTCTTGTCAGTTATTAGACGGTAACAACATGCTACGATACATTAAAGTTACAGGAAATTATCTAAATCATCACGTGACTATTCCACTTGCTCAACATTGAAATCAATGCAGCTGTCTCGTAGCAAGAAAGAAATATTAATTAGCTGACCTTTGGTTACTTCAACATCAAATGGTAGAAGAACAGCTGCTTGTCTCCAGTGGCTTGTCTAGCAGCCAATAATGTAAAGGAAGTTACATACGTTGGTTGGAGAAACGTGGACACACACACACACACACACACACACACACACACACACACACACACAGGTGGACACAAACACAGACACACAGATGGATACACACACACACAGACACACACACAGACACACAGACACAGACACACAGACACAGACACAGACACACACACACACACACACACACACACACACACACACACACACACACACACAGACACACACAGAGACACAAACACACACACACACACACACACACACACACACACACACAAACACAAACACAAACATATATTGACACTCACACAGAAACGCACAGATGAACACACACACTAAACACACAGATGGACACACACACACACACACACACACACACACACACACACACACACACACACACACACAGTTGGACACACAGACACATATGGACACACACAAACACACAGGTGTACACACACAGATCACACACACACACACACACACACACACACACACACACACACACACACACACACACACACAGATCACACACACACACACACACACACACACACACACACACACACACACACACACACACACACACAGACACACACAGACACACACACACACACACACACACACAGACACACACACACACACACACACACACACACACACACACTCACACAGACACACACACACACACACACACACACACACACACACATTGACACACAAACACACACACACACACACACACACACACACACACACACACACACACACACACACACACAAACATACACATATTGACACTCACACACAAACACACAGATGGAGACACACACAAACACACAGTCGGGGACACACAAATGGACACATCTGGACACACACAAATGGACACATCTGGACACACACAAACACACAGATGGACACACACACAAACACACAGTCGGACACACACAAACACACAGTCGGACACACACAAATGGACACATATGGACACACATAAACACACAGATGGACACACACACACACACACACACACACACACACACACACACACACACACACAAATTCACAGATGAACACACACACAAACACACATATGGACACACACAAACACACAGATGGCCACACAAATGGACACACAGATGGACAAACACACACACACACACACACACACACACACACACACACACACACATGTACACACATGTACACACACAAACGCACGCACGTGCGCGCACACACACACACACATTCGTTACCTTGTGAGGTGTGTATGTTGTAATTGTGTGGTTCAATGTGAGATTGACTTTGAACCAGAAAGCTACTGCTGTGATGTGGCCAGTCACTTTAACTGTCGTGCATTTGGTTGTTCTGATTGGATCACACGTACAAAAGTTGACTGTTGCAAACGGAAGAGGCTGAGTGATGGTTGTGTGCTGAATTGTCTTCAAGTTTAGGTTGACTTGAGTTGTAACCTAAAACGTAAGGTCATGCTTAAGTGCTAATTTAGATTGCTTTTCTCTGTTTATGTGCCTGTACTTTCGCCTTTCATATCTCCATCTGTCTGTTGTCTGTTTGTTTGTTTGTCTGTCTGTGTGCTGTCTATCTGTCTATCTGTCTGTGTGTCTGTTCGTGTCTGTCTGTCTGTCTGTACCTGTTTGTGTATCTGTCTGTGTGTCTGTCTGTTTGTATGTTTGTCTGTGTGTCTGTTTGTCTGTCTATCTATATCTGTCTGTCTATCTATCTGTCTGTTTGTCTGTCTGTCTGTCAGTCTTTGTCTGTTTGTCTGTCAAAAACATCTATTGGTAAACATCAACGCTATTACAGTCAACGCTAAATCACTATCTATGAGTCCAAGAAAAATGACCCAAAGGGTCATGAAATGAAAGCTTAACGTACACTCTGGTAACTGTAAAAACCAGCTACGGAGTCATTTCTACACACTATTCTGTCAATCTTCTTCGCCAAAACCATACTGTTACACCGCTGTAAAGTAATGGACATTAATCGTCTCCAATAAGTCTTGAACTCGCTGGAGTTCACCTTGCCGTCATCATCTCGTGATCGCAGAGAGATTTGATGGAGAAACTTTTCTCCTGCATTTCCCCAGCGGCCATAATGCTCAAACACCAGTGGAATTAGGCATGGAGAACCCCCACTAGTGTGAGTCTCTCTGCTGTACTTCTCTCTCTTCTTTCCCTCCCTTTTTGAAGCAGCAGATCCATCAGTTGTAGCTGCGACTGAAATTATGTCGGTGCTCCATGGGTGGGCTAAGGAAATGTCGAGCTCAACGTTAAAGTCGGTTGCATTATAAACGGCAATATCGGGTCTGGACTGAGAGCTGCTGTAACAGTCTCTTGGCTCAACGGTATGGGGAAGAGACACGCGTTTCAAACACTCGGACCAAGCGGAGACTATTGAATTATGAGACCAAACTGGTCCCCCACCTGTCTTACAAGTAATCAGATGATATCCTTCAGGATCTAAGGCTGTGCCGCAATCACATAAGGTTGCTGACAGAGGCAATGGCAAACGCATACCCAACCTCAATAAAGCTGCCAGGCGGAACAATCCAGGGGAAATTGCAAGCTTTCTTGAGCTGGGAATGACATCTAGCCAGGCTCCTGATCCCCTCCCTTGAAGAGATCTCAAACGAGCTGCATCCTTGGTCGCAGATCTTTCAATCATGTCCTGAACTTTGAGTTTTGTCTGTTTTTCAGTCAAATTGTGCTGAAGCCCTTTGGTGTTGCAGAGGAGATCTGATAGGGCCTGACCTGGACACAGGGACTGCTGTAGGTGATGACTAATGCTGTTCTCTTGTGCTATTGATGATGTTGTTTCATTGATTACTGAGGTTACCAAAGGCTGTAGGGTTGGAAATCGATCCAGCAGCACATGGAATGAATGAGCCCAACCAGAGGCAAATGCTATTGGTGAAAGATGGGTCGCAGGGGTCATTCCAAAACCACCGTACCTCACAGGGAGAGTTGCCTGTGCCCAAGGTTCAGCAGTCATTTCATCAATGTTCAGTAGTTTGGTAAAGGCAGTGCGTGTTTGTCTGTCATGTATGACCGCAGCGTGACTTAAATCTTGAGGAGGATTTGTCTGTCTGTCTCTGTGTCTGTCTGTTTGTCTGTTTGCCTGTCTATCTATATCTGTCTGTCTGTTTGTCTGTCTGTGTGTCTGTCTGTCTGTCTTTGTCTGTCTGTGTGTCTGTCTGTCTGTCTGTGTGTCTGTCTGTCTATCTATATCTATCTGTCTGTGTTTTTGTCTGTCTGTTTATCTATATCCGTCTGTCTGTCTGTCTGTCTGTCTGTCTGTCTATCTGTTTGTCCATCCGTCCTTACTCCCATCCATCATCTATCGTCTCCTCATCCATCTACCTGATATTCATTGATAAACCGTGCTATGTCCAGCCCCAGCGTCGGCACCGAACCCAAAACCTGGCTGTTAGCACGAAGCTCAGGAGACGAAACACAAACAGCCCAGATTGTAACATTCTGAGGAACAACAACGAAACGGTCACAACATTGAGATTTCCTACAGTTTGAGAGATACAACAGACACGACACTAACACGTCCGTATCACCACATCTCACATTAGCAATGCTGTTTCCCTGAGGACGTCAGCGTGGAATACGCCAGAACGATCCAACACATCAAGGATGACAATGTCGCCTGCTACACAAGCTAAACACATTTCACGTGACTGAGTGTTGTGTGTGATGTGGTGACATACTGACTTTGATATTCTGTGAGTTGTGAGATCGTTACTCTGTGTGTGAGATTGTTTGTTTGTATTAGTTTCTTGATGACTGGTAATGTACTTTCATTAGGACAGCATAAGACTGAGTGACAGATTCCTGCAGGTTTGATGGGATAAACAGGTATGAGTATCTGTAGGATAGTAGTAGTGTGGGTGTGTAGATGGTGGACAGGCAGACATGTGGACAGGTAGGTAGATGGCTGGGTGAAGGACAGACAAGATATGGACAGAAAGACACACACAGAGAGAAAGAGACACAGACAGAAATATATGTATTGACAGACAGACAGACAGACAGACAGACAGACAGGCAGACAGGCAGAAAGACACAGACATGCAGACTGACAGACAGAAAGGAAGACAGACAGACAGACGGACAGAAAGACAGACAGACAGACAGACAGACAGACAGACAGACAGAAAGACAGACAGATAGACAGACAGACAGATAATTTATTCTCATACAGATTCTAATTGTACAAATGCTAGGATTTTTTGAATACAAATCTAGACAGACAGACAGACAGACAGACAGACGGACGGACGGATTAGTTGGCTGAAAGCTGGGTAGTAGCATAATTTTTTAGCTGCTATGTGTACACATTAGTGTATTTCATGTAGCTTGTGAACTTTACTTTCAAATATTGCCTTTTGCTGATATGTATTATAGTTTGATGTTTGAAATATATGTATTGACAGACAGACAGACAGACAGACAGACACACAGACAGACAGACAAACACATAGACAGACATCGATAGAGGAATGAACCTAACGTCTAACCAGACTAACCGACATATGGAAAGATGCATAGACACACTTAAGTCTCGACAAAGACATGTGAATCAATACACACTTAGGCAGCAACACAAGCAAACCACAATTCGTGTTGTTACCAATGCTTGCAGTGTTGATGCCCGCGGTGGGTATTCCACGATCCAAATCGATGACTCTTGGCAAATTGCCCTCAGCACAGGCTGAACGACCGGCACCCGCCGTCTCTAGAGCAACAGACTTGACAGCTTCACACAAAGTATGCTGATACTCAATGTCATTGAGTTTCTCCATATCTCCCCTGCTGATCAACTCAATATCATTGATATCAACATTCACACCTCTGCACACGCTTGACAGACAAACATCGACGTGTAGACACGTATCTGTACAAGACATGTTGATATCAATTATGTCCCCCTTATTAACCGTCAATACATCGGCTGTTGTGTTGACCGGATAGACTGCCTGTTCCCAGCAGAGCTCACGCTCGCTGTGTGGAGACGACGTGATGTAGATGTCGTCGATCAACTGGAGATCGAACCACACCAACACACAGTCTAATACACCGGATGATGTGATGGCAGTATTCAACACCATTGGTGCAGGCAATGGCACCTAAATGTGCCAAAAGGTAAGACAGAGTTTCGTTAAATTGTTGGGTGTGACTTACTTCCGGGTTGTTGAAATCAATGCTGAATAATTTGAATGGTTCGGACAGTTGCTTGTGTGCATTTTCGATGTACTTTATTCGTTCTGTTGTGTATGGTTCTGCCTTCTCATCTGTTGCTTCTTCTACATTAATGTTACCAATTATATGTTGATTGGACTTTGAACGAATTGGTTGTAAAGCCTACCAGTTTCATAACTTTTATCTTTGGCGAATTCTCTGTGGTTGCTGCCGATCAGATGCTGCTGGGAGAAATATATGTTTTCAAGTTGCTTCCGAAACAGTCTGGAAACACAGAGGTGAATGGCTATTGAATGACAATACAAATGTCATGTTTTATGCATGTACATACAAACAGACAGACAAACAGAAAGACAGACAGACAGACAGACAAACAGACAGACAGAGACAAACAAACAGACAGACAAACAAACAGAAAGACAGACAAACAGACAGAAACACAGACAGACAGACAGACAGACAGACAGACAAGCAGACAGACAAACAAACAGAAAGACAGACAGACAGACAAACACACAGACAAACAGACACAGACACAGACAGACAGAAATGCACACACATGACTTAGAGAGTCGCAGTTATCTGCTATGGATCAACTATCTCTAACCTGCTCTGTCTTCTCACTTGTTCGCATTCAATGAGACATCCATAGACAACAGCTGAACTGGGAATCACTCGGCTTTGAGTTGGTGATGGTCGTAGATCTAGTAGATGTTTCCATGCGTGTCTCACTGTTGGCACAATGCCTTCTCCTAATAGACCTGCATCTACGGTTTCAGTAACTACAAGTGACACCCTACACAATAACAGCAACAGTCACACCAACATGTACACACACACACACACACACACACACACACGTGCACACACACACGCACACGCACACACACACACACACACACACACACACACACACACACACAGACACGTGCGCGCACACACACACACACACACACACACACACACACACACACACACCCATGCATGCATGCACACCTTTTGTATTCAATCGTGCACCTGTCTATCTGTTTGTATTAATGCCTATCTCTCTGTCTTACACACTGCCTGCCTGTCTGTCTGCCTCTCTCGTTCACTGCTATAACAAATCCACTACATACTAAATAATATGCCACATTTTGACAACACCAACTTCTAACAATAGTTTTAATTAATTAATTATATACAAACACACGATTTCAAAAATCGTTTTAATTAATTATTTACAAACACACAATTGCAATGAACTATACAAGACACCCCTCCAGACCTCTCCAGATGGTCAGGAACGTTTAGGTCTGAGGACATCATGTGGTAGAGCTTGACCTGCTCAGACATACTGTTTGCTTGTAAAGCTTGTAATGCAATTCCACACATTGTTTCCGAGACGTCGCAAGCAAAAACTCGATCGGCTCCAGCTCTAACAGCAAACATACTGCAAACAGGAAAAGAATTATATACTATATTATATTATTATTATATAATGATGGTCTGTCTGTTTGTCTGTCCTCCCATATGTTTATCTATCCGTTTGTCTGTCTGTGTGTCTGTCTATCTGTCTGTCTGTTTGTCTATCTGTCTGTCTGTCTGTCTATCTGTATGTTTGTCTATTTGTCTGTCCTCCCATATGTTTATCCATCCGTTTGTCTGTTTGTCTATTTGTTTGTTTCTTTGTCTGTCTATCTGTCTGTCCGTCTGTGTTTGTCTGTCCGTCTATCTGTCTGCTTGTCTGCCTCTGTGTGTTTGTCCGTTTATACATCTGTTTGTCTATCCATCTGTCCATCTGTCTGTCCAACCGTCTGTCCATATGTCTCATGATGTGTATGCAGTCTGTCTCCTTTATCAGCCCATCCAATCCAACATCCTTAACTTCACCTCAAAATTCCCGTTCCACATCCAATATCAAGCACATTCAAACAGCCATACTGCCTCACAGCTCTCTCAATCGCACACCGAAATGCCTCATTTCTCTCCACATCATTCAACATACGAAAATGCCACCTCTCCACCAACAGATTGCACACACCATCAGAATTCTCTCTCGCACGCAAGAAATCGCCATCAATATCCAATGCATTCCTGAAGTATCCCAATGCCTCAATACAGTGACCCATCCTGTACAGCATGCTGCCCATCTCATTGTGCAACAGGCACGAGTCTGCATACACACTCATTGCATCTTGGAACAACTGAAAGGCTGCATGTGTCTCATTCTGGCTTGTCAGTTGGCGTGCAAGCTGTTGATATGAGGAGACAAACTCGGTCTCTAGGGAATGCCGGATGTGAGCATGACGAGCTACAATGTTGCAATAGGTTGCAAATGAGGATCGAAAATCGCCGCCGAGAAGAAAGCGTTTTGCACGTTCTAGATCGCGAGCTAGAGAGTCTGTCTCGCAATCAGACTGAAACGCAGACTCACTACGAGAAACAACCACATCCATTCAGTGCACGTGACATCCGGGTACGCTGTTATTAATTGCTTTGTTTATTGTTAAAAATTAAATTATTTACTATTTGCGCATCTGGGAATGTGCACGTGACATTCGAGAGAGTTGTTACTAATTTTATAGATTAAATAAATTATAAACATAAATGCAACTGATTGCTAACATGCATAATTAAAATAAGTCTAAATCTAATTACATTTGACATCCGGGAATTTATAGTACATTGAGTGCACGTGACATCCGGAAACGCTGCTAGTAACTTAGTTTATAGTAGACCAAATAAATAAGCGTATCATAAACATAAATACAAGCAAATTGTCAATTTGAACGCATACGTAACGATAAGTTTAAAAATTAAAATTATTTTTTTGCTAAGAATTTTCACATCCGGGAATTTACCTTAACCTGTCGGTCAGATGATCAGATGGTCGGTGCTGATCGCGTCTACAGAACGTTTATTCCCGTCAAGTTTTTCAGCAAGGGATGGGGTCGTGTAGAGACTTTAGAAAGGTAGAGTGCGCTCATTCGTCGCGTTTCGCGCGTCGTTTGCGATTTTGTTGAGATTCTAGGATATTGAGAGTACAAGCTGACACGCTGAGACATTCGACAGATTTTATGAAACGCATTAATGTGGAATATGAAGTGAAAATAGATAAGGCAAGCGATTTGACGTGTTTTTAGAAATATATGGAATTTTGGGTTGATATTAATGATTAGAGTCACAAAGGTGAGAACATTGAAATATTGGACGGGCATTTTGTGTCTCCGCTTGCTGTGAGGGAACCTGGTTTACTGCCAAAAGAAAGCGAAAACGCAAAGTAAATTGTTGACTGAATTTTGTATATAGATTAATATCAATTAGTATCAATTATTATTTACTTGTTGGTAATGTGTCTAACTGTTTGTTTATCTGTTTGTTTATTTGTATTCCTGTCAGTCAAAATTATAAGCACACAAGGGGATTAGACACCCAGGGAAATGTAAACACCCAGGGAAATGTAAACACCCAGGGGAGATATAAACACCCAGGGGAGATATAAACACCCAGGGGAGATATAAACACCCAGGGGAGATATAAACATCCAGGGAAGATATAAACATCCAGGGAAGATATAAACACCCAGGGGAGATTTAGCACCCAGGGATATAAACACCAGGGGATATAAACACCCAGGGAAGATATAAACACCCAGGGGAGATCTAGCACCCAGGGGGATATAAACACCCAGGGGAGATATAAACACCCAGGGGAGATATAAACACCCAGGGGAGATATAAACACCCAGGGGAGATATAAACACTCAGGGGAGATATAAACACTCAGGGGAGATATAAACACCCAGGGAAATATAAACACTCAGGGGAGATATAACACCCAGGGGAGCTATAAACACCCAGGGGATATAAACACCCAGGGGAGATATAAACACCAGGGGAGATATAAACACCAGGGGAGATATAGACACCCAGGGGAGATATAGACACCCAGGGGAGATATAGACACCCAGGGGAGATATAGACACCCAGGGGAGATATAGACACACAGGGGATATAAACAACCTGGGGATATAAGCACACAGAGGGATACACCAGGAGATGTAAAAACCCACGGGAATAAGGGGTGTTTATAGTTTTTATGGAAACGTCCTTTGAGACTAGTAGTATTGTTTGCTCACTAACTTTATTACACACACTTGCCAACTATATGGCTGCAAAACACAGTGAAGACTACAGAACGAATCCACGAGTTCTATAGTAGATGATAAGTCTTTGAGGATTATGTGTGTGTAAGGGGGCACTGCCTGGGTTGCCAAACTTGGTGGTGTTTTGTATTGACTCTGCTGTGTTATATAACTTTGAATTACACATACAAATATGACACATAGAAATTACTCAAACGTTATATACATAATCACTAACAATATTATATACAGTGAGTCAAACCTCGATAATCCGTACAGCCGCGTCATGCCAAGCCCTGGTTAGAGTAGTGAAGTTCGGATTACGAAAATGCCAAAACGCGTAGCCTTGGAGGTCCAGACCTTGCCTTGGACACCAGACCGCTAGCGCATTTACATATGTTTAGATACATGTGTCATGTTTGTGGCAAAAGACACTGCTGCAACGACTACATGTACTTCTAAATAGTGTGACAGTTAGGATTTAAAATTGTCAGATACCGGTATGCGCATTTGCTGGAGACTAGATAAACTGCAACCCACCCAATAGGATCTGGGTATGCAAGGCATGGTGCCAATTTGGATTAGGAAGGTTTAACTGTACATGTGTACCCCAATTTTTAAACTACTTTAGCGACATTCTATTTTACACATTTTTGCAATAGATTTCAGGTTGTCCTTCCAAAGTCGTGGAAGTCGAATCGTCGCTCAATCTGTCTGCATCTTGCTGGCACTGGAGATCATGTTTGATGTTGCAGAGTTGAGATAATTGTATTAGAAGATGAACCTACGGTTGTATTGTTGTCTTCTAGTATTTTTGGAGAAGAAGGAATTTGATGGCTAAACCTCTAGCCAGAGAGAAGGGAATTGCCTCTATTTTACTGGAGAACCCTTACTGTAGCTGCCAGTTGTTGTGCTTGTGTTGTATGTTTGTTCAGTTGTGTCTTTGTTGTGTCAGTTTTTTGTTTTTTTGTTTGTATATTTTATTATCAGTTGCTTGTGTGTGTGTGTGTGTGTGTGTGTGTGTGTGTGTGTGTGTGTGTGTGTGTGTGTGTGTGTGTGTGTTTTGTGTGTGTGTGTGCGTGTGTGTGTTTTGTGTATCAGTTTGTTTGTTTGTTTATTAGTTTGTTTGTTTGTATTTGTTTATCAGTTTGTGTTTGTTTTGTTGATCAGTTTGTTTGTTTGTGTTTGTTTATCAGTTTGTTTGTTTGTGTTTGTTTATCAGTTTGTTTGTTTGTGTTTTGTTTATCAGTTTGTGTTTGTTTATTGGTTTGTTTGACTGCCTGTTTGTATGAATTTTTGTTTGTTTGTTAGTTTCAGTTGTTTTCATGTTTCTGTTTGTTTATTTTCTTGTGTCTGTGTATTTATTGATTTTCTGTTTCTTTATTTCTGTTTGTTTGTTTGTTTATTTGTTTATTTATTTGTTTATTTATTTATTTATCTGTTTGTTTGTCTGTTTATTTATTTATTTATTTATTTGTCTGTTTATTAATTAATTTATTTGTTTATTTATTTATTTATTTATGTGTTTTTTGTCTGTTTATTTATTTATTTATTTATTTGTTTATTTATGTGTTTATTTATTTATCTGTTTATTTGTTTATTTGTTTATTTGTTTATTTATTTGTTTATTTATTTATCTGTTTGTTTGTCTGTTTATTAATTTGTTATTTGTCTGTTTATTTATTTATTTGTTTATTTATTTATTTATTTGTTTGTTTGTTTATTTATTTGTTTGTTTATTTATCTGTTTGTTTGTCTGTTTATTTGTTTATTTGTTTATTTATTTGTTTATTTATTTGTTTATTTATTTATCTGTTTGTTTGTCTGTTTATTTATTTATTTATTTATTTGTTTATTTGTTTGTCTGTCTGTTTGTCTTTTTATTTGTTTGCCTACATGTTGCTCTCTTCTTGTTGATTCAACTGATTATCTTCGTTAACTCTAAACTCAGATGGATCACGCAAGCCACAGAATCAACTGTACAGTACACACACCCAATGTTCATCTCTACACCACCTTACCAACACTTCTTCTCTTTCTAGACGTTCCAGCCTTCATCATGTCTCTGATATCTTCGTCATGGGTGCAGCATTGGTTGCAGAGTCAGCAGTCCTTTTCAACTGGTGTAACCAGCAAGGCTTCGAATTGCTGGGAATCACAGGCGTATCGATGGGTGGACATGTAGACCTCAATGCCAGTCAATGAGCATGGCATTGAATTTGTTGATTTGTGTGTGTGTGTGTGTTTAGATGGCGTCTGTTGCGTCGTGTTTTTGGCCGAAAGCAATAGCTGTTGTTCCTTGTTTGTCATGGAGTACGGCATCGTGTGTGTTTACGGAGGTCAGTAGTCACAGACAGATACACAGATGAACAGACAGACAGACAGACAGATGGACAGATAGACACAAATTCAGATGGACAGACACACAGACAGACAGAGTGACAGACAGACAGAGTGACAGAGACACAGATGGACAGACACACAGACAGACAGATGGACAGACACAGGTTGACAGACAGACATACAGATGGACAGACACAGGCAGACAGACAGACAGACAGATGGACAGACAGCTAGACAGACACATAGACAGACAGATGAACAGACAAACAGGTTGGCAGACAGACATACAGATGGACAGACACACAGACAGACAGACAGATGGACAGACACACAGACAGACAGAGTGGCAGACACAGATGGACAGACACACAGACAGACAGACAGAGTGACAGACACAGATAGACAGACAGATGAACAGAGTGACAGACAGACAGACAGATGGACAGACACACAAACAGACAGACAGGTTGACAGACAGATAGACAGATGGACAAACAGACAAACCAACAGACAGATAGACAGACTGACATCAAAGCTATTGATGTTCGCCAGTACTACAGACTGCAATCTCCTTATTGTTGCAGGGTGTCTTTCGTGATGCTTGTGCATGGCCCGTACTTCAAGAGCAGCTTCACGTCTTTGAGGACGGCTCACTGATGAAGCAGGTGACAGTCCAATGTAACACATCTAGACTTTCTTTACTTGCTTATCTGACGCATCACACAGCTTTGTAAGCACAGCATTCACAACAACCCGGATCGTCTCATAGAAAGTGCAGTGAACAAGCATGATTCTCGATCTCTTCCTGCAATGATTTCTCACGATAGAAAGATAAAGCACAGATGGAGAGTCCCGCCACTCGCTCTCTCTACCATGCAGAACGTCATGGACACGTACACTCATTTGTCTAATTTTCCACGCCCACATCCGGGTTCTTCTGTTATTTGCGTTGTGGCAAAGGAGGACAGATATATACCTAGAGATCACGTGACTCCATTGACAGATATTTGGCCTGGTAAGTGAGGTAGTTATGTTGAGAGTTAATTGCTCAGTTGTTGTATTGAAGTGTCTCGAGTTTTTGTGTTCCATGTTTGTGTTGTCTTTCTGTTGGGAGGTTTCAGTATTGTTTAGTATACAGTACATGCAGTGTGTGGTGTGCTGCCGGTCTGTCTGTCTGTTTGTGTGTTTGTCTGTTTGTGTGTCTGTCTGTCTGTTTGTGTGTTGTCTATCTGTCTGTCTGTGTGTTTGTCTGCCTGTCTGTTTGTGTTTGTCTACTTGTCTGTCTGTGTGTTTATCTGTGTGTGTGTGTGTGTGTGTGTGTGTGTGTGTGTGTGTGTGTGTGTGTGTGTGTGTGTGTGTGTGTGTGTGTGTGTGTGTGTGTGTGTGTGTGTGTGTCTGTGTGTCTGTGTGTGTGTTTGCCTGTGTGTCTGTGTGTGTGTTTGCCTGTGTGTCTGTGTGTGTGTTTGCCTGTCTGTTTGTGTGTTTGTCTGTCTGTTTGTGTGTTTGTCTACTTGTCTGTCTGTGTGTTTGTCTACTTGTCTGTTTGTGTGTTTGTCTGTCTGTTTATGTGTTTGTCTATCTGCCTGTTTGTGTGTTTGTCTACTTGTTTGTGTGCTTGTCTACTTGTCTGTCTGTGTGTTTGTCTGTCTGTTTGTGTGTTTGTCTACTTGTTTGAGTGCTTGTCTACTTGTCTGTCTGTGTGTTTGTCTGTCTGTTTGTGTATTTGTTTACTTGTCTGTGTGTGTGTTTGTCTCTCTGTTTGTGTGTTTGTCTACTTGTCTGTTTGTGTGTTTGTCTACTTGTCTGTCTGTGTGTTTGTCTGTCTGTTTATGTGTTTGTGTATCTGTCTGTTTGTGTGTTTGTCTGTCTGTTTGTGTGTTTGTGTATATGTCTGTTTGTGTGTTTGTCTACTTGTCTGTTTGTGTGTTTGTCTCTTTGTGTGTTTGTCTACTTGTCTGTTTGTGTGTTTGTCTACTTGTGTGTCTGTGTGTTTGTCTGTGGGTTTATGTGTTTGTCTATCTGTTTGTTTGTGTGTTTGTCTATTTGTCTGTCTGTGTGTTTGTGTATCTGTCTGTTTGTGTGTTTGTCTGTATGTTTGTGTGTTTGTCTGTATGTCTGTGTTTGTCTATCTATCTGTTTGTGTGTTTGTCTGTTTGTCCATCTATCATTGTTGAGTTTGATTATTTTTTTTGTTTCTCATCTCTATTCATTTGCTTTAGATAGTCAATCGTTGTGATTTCTTGCTTTGTTTAGACTGTGAGGTAAGATACACACCCGGTGGTCACGTGACTGGATACTTATTTCGCCAACAAACATTCAGGTACACATCACCATCATCATCCTCTTTCCTGATTGGTCAATAAGATGCCACGATTGTTCGATTTTAGGACTGCCATATCAGATGCATTCGATCGTTTAGCTTTGCGTGTTTGACAATATTTTTGCTATCAGTTTATGTTTGTAACGCTGAAATGTAACAATGACCTTCATGCTTATCATGTGCACACGAGTCACGTGATAGAACGGACTAGTTAGTGCACGTGATCATTTGTACCACGTGACCATTGTAGCACGTGACTATTCTAGCACGTGATCTCGGCAGGTGACAAAGGATCAAATAAATAATTGGCTGCACCCGTCGATGCTCATGGCAGTGCAAATCCGGATGCTTACCACTTGGGTATATGTCATTAAATCATGATTCACCTGAGTCACGTGATTGAACAGACTTAAGCACGTGATTGTTGCGACACGTGACCATTGTTGCACGTGACCTCTTGCATGTGACAAAGGACCAAATTAGTGACTACGAAATTGTTGATAAGGCGGACTGCAACCGTCGTTGCTCATGGACGGTGCAAATCCTGATGCTTTACACTTGGATATGTCAGTAGTAGAGCTGCAACCGAGCCGCTCACCAGTTGCAAGCATTTCAGGCAGCCACTTGAGCTTGCAACCTGATCATGATGAGATTTCGGAAAGCAACAGCAGCGACTTGCCTCCAACCGAGACAACGCCACTTGTCGTGCTGACGAGCAGGAAGCCGTTGGAGAAGCAGGAAGAGAAGAAACGACGGAGTCGCAAACAACAGTCAGGATGTGACGTCACGTGGTGCATGGACATTGTTGCTGTTGATCTCGAATGTTTGTGTTGCAGGATTTGGCATTATGTGAGAGTTGGTGGGCTCTTTTTAATTGTCGTGTTTAGCGCTGTGAGTTATGAATTTTTATTGATTTATTTTTAATTTTATTAAGTATTTATTTGTTTATTTTTGTTTGTTTGTTTATTTACTATTTATTTATTATTTATTTATTTATTTATTATATTTATATATTTTGTTTTATTTATTTATTTTATTTATTTATTTATTTATTTTATTTTATTTATTTATTTATTATTTATTATATTTATTGATTTTATTTATTTATTTATTTTATTTTATTTATGTATTTATTATTTTTTATTTATTCTATTTATTTATGTATTATTTGTTTAATTTAT
>NC_085098.1:7678349-7680849 GCF_963422355.1 Corticium candelabrum | reverse complement strand
GCCTTAGCTGCAAATGACGTCATCAATTTGTCTATATTTATCTACTGTACACGAGCAATGACGAGCAACGGTTTGTATTACAATTGAAAACTCTTGTGAGTTTGTAGGTCCTCAAGCAAATCTTGCAGCTCTGAGTCATCGAATCTCCCTTCAAGACTAAAGACAAGTTACGTTAGTATTTGTATCATGGTGGGAATTGCTTCTGCATGAGTCAATTGATTAACCTTGGAATTAAAGACTTTGCTTCGTCTGCATTCTCAGGACACAGATTGGCAAGTGCAGCTTGTTCAAATTTGTGTAGCTGCTTTCTGGCTAAAAGTCTGGAAATAAGATGCAAACAAAGACTGGAAAACAATGACAGTGAAACATAAAGTATGGTGGTACACACACAAACAAATAGACAAAGAAACAAACAACAAAAAGGAAAACAAACGAACAAACAGACACACAGGCAGACAAAGAAATGTACAAACATGTACACAACATACTTCAGTGTTCGAAATGTGTGTGTGTGTGTGTGTGTGTGTGTGTGTGTGTGTGTGTGTGTGTGTGTGTGTGTACATGTGTGTGTGTGTGTGTGTGTGTGTGTGTGTGTGTGTGTGTGTGTGTGTGCGTGTGTGCACATGTGTGTGTACATGTGTGTGTGTGTGTGTGTGTGTGTGTGTGTGTGTGTGTGTGTGTGTGTGTGTGTGTGTGTGTGTGTGTGTGTGTGTGTGTGTTTGCATATGTTTGTTTTGTGTACCTACAAAAATGTATTCTATGTATTACTGTAATGTGATTAGATAATCTAATTAATGCCCATCTTAGCATGTTGTGCAGATTAGGCATGACAGCAGGTCTTATCTACTAGGTAACGTAGTAAGTCAGGCTAGAGTGCAATTTGTGTGTATAGCATGCAATCAGTATAAAAAAAAGACTATGACTCGTTTCAGTCGTTGGGGAGTTTCTGTGGTCTGGTGAACGGTCCGTTGACGATGTTGCTCAGTGCTTTCCTGGTGGTCATTTATATCCACTAGGCATGCTGTCCCGATGTTCGTGGTCACCGTAATGCCTGCAATCTATATCGAATTGGCTAGTCATTGATGGCCGTGTGAACTACACAGAAACATGTACCCTGCTGGGCTCACCTGCCGGGTTGGTGAGTGGCCAGATAAGGTAAAGACCCCACTTGCCCATTATGGAGAACATAACGACACCCACGTAATAATTGCTGAGTGTAGCGAGGCTCTAATCCGGGCCGCACAACAGAAATGGGCGTGGTCCTATATGGGTCTCCATCAAGCTTTTGGTATATATATATATACAAGCCATGTAGCGTGTTCTTCACTTGGGCCAATTAATTAAGTTAATTAACACAATTCCAGCGCGTTTGTGATGTCACAATAGGTGACGAAACAATGAGTAGGCATAGGATGACATCAAGAAGTACAGATGAACGCCAGCAACGTATAGGACACAGACTACCGAAAACATCACCAGTTGCTATTTCAAACTGAGAAAAGGCCGCATGCTAAAGAAGAAGCGAGAAAGTGCAGCGGTTTGCGAGCGCATAAGGAACAAACTTTTTGTGACGTCACGATTTAAAAAAAAACGCCAACACAAAGCAAAGTACAGGGTACTGGCCACCGCAAAGAGCACCATTTTTTCGAAAGTAGAGAAGGTTATGTGCTAGAGGAGGAGTGGAAAGGAATAGCAGTTTGCGAGCAAGCAATTACAAAACAAAAATTCAAAATGGCTGCACCCATGGGCCTACTTTCCTTTATAGATATAAATGTGTGTGTGTGTGTGTGTGTGTGTGTGTGTGTGTGCATGCGCGCGTGTGTGTGTGTGTGTGTACACAAATCTCAAATTTCTCCTCCCCATGACCACATTTCATGATAGGACCTACCTTAAAAAATTGTTTCCGTGTCCAACTACAGGTGAGTCTAAGAACGATTCATGCAAGTGACCAAACAGCGGCGAAAACGCTTCATGAATTTCCGTCACCCCATCCTTTTGTATTGTAGCTGGGGACTGTGTGTATGTGACAACCAAGAAACACCTTCAAGAGTTGAATGCCACCTATACAGTCAACTATTCACACGTCCCGTACTACAGTATGATCAATCCTTTACTACACTGTGCTGCATCTAACACTGTTGATAGTCAATGTTTGCTGATATCAATTTCTATGTCAGTAAATACCATACCACTGTTGTTACAACGGAACTGAGTGCATACCTAGACTGTACATTTCAATTGTCTTGATCACAATCACAAAATGACGACTACCTATACCAGGCCTATATACGTAATCTAAACTACTAGGAAGTTTGCATGTTTACTTCCATGACAGCTAGGGTTTCAACAAATACGTATTGTATAGCTAGGACTCGGCATTTCAGTAGACGGTCTGAAAACTCCGTTGGACGTGTTACTCACAAACGCGAGGTGCCTACGGATACCGTACAACTAGTAATAATTCTACTACTACTACTACTACTACTACTACTACTACTAA
>NC_085098.1:7663349-7673349 GCF_963422355.1 Corticium candelabrum | reverse complement strand
ACTGCAAAAGCAATACTGCTGACTATACTCTATGTAAATTGCAATAAACAAGTTGTGCATGTAGTGATTGTAGAGCAAGTGTTTGAAATAGAAAAATAGCTGTAAGTGTTGTTCACATAATCAAATACAAAAGCAATGCAAACTCTCTAAAAGTGTAATGATTTAGATACACAAAGAGAGTTTTACCACACTGAGTATATACAGTATTACACGTATATGGAATTATACGTAGATGATGTAGATCTCATCAACACTTTCCTTCCAACTTCTTCACACACAATCCCGTAGCTACACGTTGTATTTGATGTAAGTAATTCTTTACATTCCCTGGTATGTTTATCTGTTTATCTGTTTATTCGTTTGCTTGTGTTTTCTTTGACTATCTGTTTTCCAGCCAGTGTGTCTGCAGACAACCCTGTGAGCCATCCATCCAGTCTGTTTGTCATTCTCCAGTCTGTCTGTCTCTGTGTACTTGCTTCCTCAAGTCAGCAAACATCCAGTAACGTCAGTCAACACAACACAGAGAGAATGTATAAACTATGAAACATTATTTACAGCAAACAAATGGCATAATATCAGCTCAGTATAGCAAACACACTCACACAGTTTTCCACATCTGAAATCACCAACTAGTAACCCCGCGGAAAGAGATTGAGTTTATTTAATTAATATCAACTAAATTTTCCATCACTTGCTTGTGGCTTATCTCATTTCGCTTCCAAATGGTTAGCTGCTTCTTCCCATCGTTGCCAGTTTGACTGCTGCGTCCTGCAGCTGCTGCTCTCGATTTCCCATCACGACCATCTGCAGTATCAGACAGATGAGCAAGCCTCTCCAACTCTTCATCATACCTTCACAACATACAACGAAATAATAGTGACAACAAACATCCACACATGACATTCATATAACTCACAATACATCAAAGTTACCAAGAGCTTTCTTGGCAGGAATTTTGTTCCATCGAACGCTGAATAGAGACGAAACTGACTCGCATCTCTAACGTAAAACATCAAGCACAACTAGACTTACTCAGGAATGTCTCGTCCTAGAATGATGATGTTGAGTATGTCACTAATGAGAGTGACGGAGATGCATTCACTTGCAACAGATATATATATCACTAGGATCCATGGCCCGTCCTTCGTACGGGCAAGATACTGTAGTGTAAAGGTAGGTCTGTGGACACGTCACGTGCATCTTTGTTGCGAGGTCCCGGATATGCTGAATGAATTCGAATCTTGCTCTTCGCGCTTGTTTCGATAGAAATCGACACACTCCCCGTGTAGCGCTTGCTGCAGAAAACGTGTAGGTTGGATTCGGTGCAAATGCAATCAGAATTTGGAGAGAAACGCAAGCGATAGAAGAGTAAGTTTCGTCGGCAAGAGATATTCGATCGCTCGAAGCTTTGCGAAGGACGGCGATGCATAGGGTCTACACGGGACCGGTGCGGGCGTGTGTTCGAATGAACCGGAATGTGTAGCGTTTGCGTCGTCGAGAAATTTTAGGCGGGGGTCGACCCCTCGAGAGGGGCCCCGGTGCATAATTTTTTTAATTCTTTTACGCAAACCTTCCCCTGTGCGTGCCGAGTGTGCGTGCCGATTTCGGTTGCGAACGGACAAAAGACGTGACCGCCAAACGCGAACATGCACACACACACACACACACACACAGACAGACAATTTGAGCTTTATATATTAGATACATCCGGCTTCTTCGATTCAGTCAACATCCGGCTTCTTCATGGTCATCTTCCGGTCACGGGTGCAACTGTCACGAGATATTCGTTCTCTAGCTAAATGCAGATGTACAATAGATGATCGGGAACAGAGAGTACTTTAGTTTGCATTACGATCGCGAGTCCTGTAGCTTGAAAGCAGTCTGGGACGGCGAGGAAAGCACAAGGGTACACAAATCACCGGGGTCCGAAATCACCAGCAGCTTTGCATCATGACCGGTGATATGTGTACCCGACATGAGGTCTGGAGCATCGAGTCGACGGTCTGGAATCGCGAGCAAAGCGCGAGGGTGCACAAATCACCGGGTGCACAAGTCCCCGTGACACCTGTCCCTGATCAGTACAATAAACTGGTTAGCATCATCACACAGAGTATGCAGACAGTGTGTGTTGTGTACATGTATGCCTTGAGGGGTCGATAGCTGGTGACAAGAACGTAGAGACGAAGGTCGAATTTCTTGCCTCCGATGAGAAGCGGGTCTTCTAGGTATCGTTGGATGATGTAAGCATCTTTGCCGGGAACGTGAGCTGGGCTGTAGAACGTGATGAAAGGGATGAGTCTGACTGACTGTTGTTTGATTGATTGTAGTGTTGATGTTTGTTGTTCAACGTACGTATGGGTACCGGTGTGACAATATGTTTATGTTGATGTTGTGTGTGTGTGTGTGTGTGTGTGTGTGTGTGTGTGTGTGTGTCTGTCTGTCTGTCTGTCTGTCTGTCTGTCTGTTTCCTGTCTGTCTGTCTGTCCATCCGTCCATCTGCCTGTTTGTCTGTCTGTCTGCCTGTTTGTCTGTTTGTCTGTCTGTCTGCCTGTTTGTCTGTCCATATGTCTGTCTGCCTGTTTGTGTGTCTGTCCATCTGTCTGCATGCCTGTTTGTCTGTCTATCTGACCGTCTGCTCATCTGTCTGTGTGTCTGTGTGCACATGTCTGTCCATCTGTCTGTCTGCCTGTCAGTCTGTCTGTCTGTTTGTCTGTCTGTCTGTTGTGTGCTTTCTTTCCTTGTCTCGTCTTTACATCTATCTTATCATTGTTCAATGCTTCCTTACATGCCTCTTCCGTCTCTAGACTATTTCTTTATTTGACTATTCACCAGGAATATGCCAACACCTTGTGCTACAACAGATATGCACACATAAACACATACACCCATGTGTGTGCCAATACACACACAAAAAATGGCAAAATGGCAAATGGATAAGGACCTGCCGTTAAACGTACGCTAATGCCCCCAGCTAGATGGCTGGGTTCCTGTGCACTTAAGCAGGAGCTATGAGCTGTGCTAAGCAATCTCCTGGAGCCTGGCCAGATACTCGCAGGAGCACAGACTGCGACGCCAACTGTGGTGTGGGCACTCGAAGTCCCACCCGGACCCCAGTGACTGATGGACTTTGTCGGAGGCCTTTGCCACCCCAGTCAATGACCAGGTACTCATTTATACTCCTGAGTTGAGAGAGGCAATTGTGTGTAAGTTTCTTGCCCAAGGAAATTATGCCATAGCTCGCCTAGTCTCGCGTAGCCAAACCCCTCCCCTTCTTGATATCTACCGGCGGGGAAGGGTTTGATTAGCCTCGGTTCCAGACGCTTTCCCGTACGCGCTGCACGTGACAGCTATATGGGGTCAAAAGTAGGAGGAGCGAGCGGGAGAGCGTCTGGGCGCACTTGTACTACAGACGAGTTCAGGGGCGGGAAAGCTATTAAACATGAAACGCTCCGCACCAATAGAAACTTCCCGCTCGCTCCGAGCGGTGGTTTTGATTGGTCTAAAACAAGAACAATACCACTTAGTTTATGGTTACAATTCCAGACATGCTAATTAACATTGTTAGACACACAGGTAGGCTAGTATTACAACAGCGGCAGCGTTTCTTGCGATGGAGGTCTTCCCGAGTGAATTAGAAATCGAAGCTACGCCTGTAGTACATAGACTGATCTTCGTAGATCCATCTCAGATGATTCAATAGCGGAAGCAGTAACTGTTTGCTGTCCTCAATTCGTGATCGAAGCTGTGAAGTCGTTGCAGCACCTCTGCATACATGATATGTCATCTGGCCTGAGGAGACGACATTTTCGCATGTTTTCCAACTGGCAATGGCAAGTCTATGATATTCCACATGATGCTAAGTGTGTGCAACACTCTGCAGGTCTTTGGTAATGCAGACTGCTCTTTCCATCCAAGCCATTGCTTCTCTCATGAGAGACCAGGTAGCAAGTTTGACAGAACACGGTGTAACAGCTGTAATGATAGCCGCTAGCTTGTTTGAAGACGAACAGATTCAACGTGGTGATGTCAGCGGTGTGTTTGGCAGTCCATTGGAGAAACGCCCTCCAACAGAGTCGATTCCGCGATCACGTCGTTGCTGTTGTTGCAGACGAAGTTCACTGCGTCGTTCAGTGGTTAGCCTGTTTTTAGTGAGTGTTTTGATGCTATTCGAATGCAACTGACTGATGAGTTACCTACATCGTATTACGATTGCATTGTGCAACCTAATGCAGTTAGACTAATGGTATAATTTGGATCTAATAGCTTTCCCGCCCCTGAACTCGTTTGTATTAGCAGTGCGCCCAGACGCTCTCCCGCTCGCTCCTCCTACTTTTGACCCCATATACCTGTCACGTGCAGCGCGTACGGGAAAGCTTCTGGAACCGAGGCTAGGGTTTGATGAAATTGCACACAAGCAGTGGTGCCAGGCATACGCCCACGTCTTTCCAACTAGTAATTAGATGAAGGTTAAGCTGACAGGTGATAATTACTGGAAACATTCTTCTCTCTGTTGTCGACGAGAAATCACTTGTTGGAAGGCTTACAACAATCAATGGACAGACTTTACGATAGTATGGTATTGTTCTTGGTATAGGGCGTTTAGTTAGCTACGAATTCACGCAAACTGCGCACTAACCTCTGCATAATTAATTATTTCGACCTGCCGTGCCATCGCCTCGATCTCTTCCCGCAATCCTTGAATTTGCTGATCTAGCCTTGGAAACGAAGCAAGCTACGTTCGGCAATGTATCACAAACAGGCTCGATCCAGCTGCTTCTATCTAATCAGCTGGTCCACAAAAGAATGTCCGACTAGTTTACACTTGCCAAGATGTCTACATTGCTTGAGTATTGCGAGAGCCGTTTCTTTTTCTTTGTTTTGCGTTTGATGAAAAGAGACTCCAAGCACAAAGCACAACAGTCCGGATCCATTGTGTAACTAACAATCAACTTGCGTGGGGTTGAGTACACGTTTATGTTAATGTCATTATCTGCCACCCGGAAGTCGGTGGCGGCTGGCACCACTACTTGTGTGCAATTTCACCAAACCCTTCCCCGCCGGTAGATATAAAAAAGGGGAGGGGTTTGGCTACGCGAGACTAGCTCGCCATCACTGTGACTTGAAATAGCGATCATGTAAGTTCCCGGATGTTCCTATTCTTCAAAGGAATTCTCTAACCAATTGAACCACAGCACACACACACACACACACACACACACACACACACACACACACACACACACACACACCACGCAATGTGCATGCAACCAGTGATATTTACCCTTTCCTGTTGGTTTCATAATCAAAGGGCTAGAAGGATTCTTACTGAAACCCTCAACAATTGGTTGGTGATTTCAGATGTTCAAAACTGTGCGAGTGTGTTTGCTATACTGAGCTGATATTATTATGCCATTTGTTTGCTGTAAATAATATTTCCTAGTTTATACATTCTCTCTGTGTTGTGTTGACTGACGTTACTGGATGTTTGCTGACTTGAGGAAGCAAGTACACAGAGACAGACAGACTGGAGATTGACAAACAAACTGCATGGATGGCTCGCTGAGTCGTCAGCAGACACACTCGCTGGGAAACAGATAGTCAAAGAAAACACAAGCAAACTAATAAACAGATAAACAGATAAACGTATCAGGGAATGTAAAGAATTACTTACCATGGAAGGCAGTTTGTTTGTACACCTGATTGTGTATGATCGAATTGGAAGGAAGGTGCTGAAGAAATGTATTATATAAGCATACGTGCGTGTAGATACTGAGTGGGGTAAATCTTGATTGTGTATCTAAATCATAAGAAATATATTTTGCATTGTTATTGTCTTTGATTATGACAACGACACTTATATGGTTCATCAGCTGTTTTGTATTGCAAATGCTTATTATAGATCATTGCATGCACAACTTGTCTATTGCAATTTACATACAGTATAGTCAGCAGTATTGCTTTTGCAGTCTAGTCTCTGACAAACACACGGTGAAGAGTTTCATAATTGTAGTTGTTTGGAAAGTCATCACACTCAAATCGACCTGACCCATATTTGGGTGCAATTCCCCAATGGTACGTACCACCACGGTAAAAAGGAAAGTCTGTAAATCCTGCTTTTTGATGAGTAACAGCCCATACACCGTTGGTTGCATCTGGAAGGTGTGCTGTGTGTCCAGTCAACTTTTCAGTTTTTGAGCTAAAATACAATCAAATACAAAATAGATTTTTAGTTACCTTTAATTTACACAAGATACGAACCTCCAGTCTGACTCAGAGAAATGTTTCTTTCCATCATAAGCAGTTTGAATAATATTTCTGTTGTTTGTTTTAAAATGAACGACTCTGTTGTGTTTGCTTGTTGTACAGTAAAATCTCAACTCTTGTGCCCACCTACACATACCAATCAGATTGGTCACGTGACATAACCTTGACAAACATTTGTTTACTGACCCTGTAGATATTCCCATGTTGTTGAGCAGTTGATGTGAGTATCCATCAGGGCTGGTTGGCAATGCAGTAACGAGATCATATTTAGTGCCTTTTCTGTGTTTGTATGCATACAGCAGCATCCAACCACCTCCATCTGTTTGCATGTCACAATAAGCCTGAACAAATTTGTGCCATCACATCATTTTTGTCTTTGCCTTAGTTCCGCGTATGTAAAAGTGTTGAAAACTTCCATATTGCATCACCTTCTGACCAGCTCTAGTGGGAAATATTGCCGCTCAGGCCACTTGTGTCTCTCTTGACTTCTTTCCTGTTCCGTCGCTGCTTCTAAACCTTAGACTTTGAATTGCTGAGACCAAGCCGCCACACTTCCGCGAGATTTGGGCACTAGACTGGAGCAAGTGTACCTGACGCGTACGCTCCATAGTCTAGCCAAACTTTTGACATCATGTGCACGTGATATGTTCCTCTGGCGAGACGGAACTGACTGACTCTAGTAATTGTTCACAGGCTAGAGTACTAGTCTAGGAGTGTGTCGCTCGCTCGGTCTAGACTGTAGCTTATGTGTCAGTCAGTATATAGAAAGTGCTCTAATCTAATAATAAAGAGTACAGACTGTATGACCAACCTATAAACCTCATCGTTTGCAGATTCTTTCATTCGTATCATCAGATTAGGATGCTGCTGTTTGAACTTGTGTTTTATATCAACGTCTGTTTGTTGGCTGTTACTGGTGGAGGTAGAGCTGCACCTGCAGTTAAAGAAGTTACAGAAGTGCTACTTACATTCACATCAGGTCCATGCTCAAATGACACACTTCGTTGGAACCGCGAGAAACGAGTGATAGAGGTGACAATTTTACTGGCTTAATTATACTCGTTCTTATTTTAGGTTATTGGAAGCTGTAACTGAGATTATTTAGTTCTAGCATGCGTACAGTACGTGTGTGTGTGTGTGTGTGTGTGTGCGTGTGCGTGCGTGCGTGCGTGTGTGTGCGCGCGTGCGTGTGTGTGTGCGCGCGTGCGTGTGTGTGCGTGTGGTGTGTGTGTGTGTGTGTGTGTGTGTGTGTGTGTGTGTGTGTGTGTGTGTGTGTGTGTGTGTGTGTGTGTGTGTGTGTGTGTGTGATTACTGTGTCTTGTAGATATGCAATGGTGTTGAATGGGTTGGAGTCAGTGGATGTTCCATACTAAAAGGCTCAAAATCCTTCCCTGGAGCATCATGCAAAGACATCAAGCAGCAAGGAGTTAAAGGAAACGGCATTTACTGGATACAACCACCAGGATCTAACTTTTCATTTCAGGTACAAATCACAGCAATAAAGCAAGCAAACGCATAAATATATACTATGTCACAAAATAGCTTAGAAATTTTAAAAACATTAGCCAGGAGAACTGTTCTATCTACAGGAACTATACCATTTCTAATGCTACACAACATCTTTTTCAGCAGTTATCTGTTAGGCTCTGGCAATTCAATACCAAACTTAGATAGATTGGCACTTGCCAATATAGACTTTGATACATGGAGTTAGTTTTGTCCCCTCTGTTGGAGGGTAGTTGTTAAATAAATATATATATATATATATATATATATATATATATATATATATATATATGTATGTATGTATATATATATACACATACATACATTTGTTCAGGCTTATTGTGACATGCAAACAGATGGAGGTGGTTGGATGCTGCTGTATGCATACAAACACAGAAAAGGCACTAAATATGATCTCGTTACTGCATTGCCAACCAGCCCTGATGGATACTCACATCAACTGCTCAACAACATGGGAATATCTACAGGGTCAGTAAACAAATGTTTGTCAAGGTTATGTCACGTGACCAATCTGATTGGTATGTGTAGGTGGGCACAAGAGTTGAGATTTTACTGTACAACAAGCAAACACAACAGAGTCGTTCATTTTAAAACAAACAACAGAAATATTATTCAAACTGCTTATGATGGAAAGAAACATTTCTCTGTGTCAGACTGGAGGTTCGTATCTTGAGTAAAATGTAACTAAAAATCAATTTTAATATTTGATTGTATTTTAGCTCAAAAACTGAAAAGTTGACTGGACACACAGCATACATTCCAGATGCAACCAACTCTGTATGGTCTGTTACTCATCAAACAGCAGGATTTACAGACTTTCCCTTTTACCGTAGTAGTGCCTACCATTGGGGAATTGCACCCAAACATGGGTCAGGTCGATTTGAGTGTGATGACTTTGGAAACAACAATTATGACACTCTCCACCGTGTGTTTGTCAGAGACTAGACTGTGCGTAAATTGCAATAAACAAGTTGTGCATGCAACGATTGCAGAGTAAGTGTTTGAAATAGAAAATAGCTGTAAGTGTTGTCACATAATCAAATACAATAGCAATGCAAACTCTCTAAAACTACACTTCTCTAATGATTTAGATACAGAGTTTTGCCACACTGAGTATATACAGTATTACACGTATATGGAATTATGCATAGATGATGTAGATCTCATCAACACTTTCCTTCCAACTTCTTCACTCACATGTCTTGTAGCTACATGTTGTATTTGATGTAAGTAATTCTTTACGTTCCCTGGTATGTTTATCTGTTTATCTGTTTATTCGTTTGCTCTGCAGACGACCCTGTGAGCCATCCATCCAGTCTGTTTGTCATTCTCCAGTCTGTGTGTCTCTGTGTACTTGCTTCCTCAAGTCAGCAAACATCCAGTAATGTCAGTCAACAACACAGAAACAATTTATAAACTATGAAACATTATTTACAGCAATCCAATGGCATAGTATCAGCTCAGCTAGTACAGCAAACACACTCCCACAGTTTTCCACATCTGAAATCACCAACCAGCAACCCCGAGGCAAGAGATTGAGTGCATTAATTAATATCAACTAAATTTCCATCACTTGCTTGTGGCTTATCTCATTTCACTTCCAAATGGTTAGCTGCTTCTTCCCATTGTTGCCAGTTTGGCTGCGTCCTACAGCTGCTGCTCTCGATTTCTCATCACGACCATCTGCAGTATCAGACAGATGAGCAAGCCTCTCCAACTCTTCATCATACCTTCACAACACACAATGACCAAATAGTGACAACAAACATCCACACATGACATTCATATAACTCACAATACATCAAAGTTAGCAAGAGCTTTCTTGGCAGGAATTTTGTTCCATCGAACGCTGAATAGAGACGAAACTGACTCACATCTCTAACGTAAAACATCAAGCACAATTAGACTTACTCAGGAATGTCTCGTCCTGGAATAACGATGTTGAGTATGTCACTGACGAGACTGCATTTCATGAGTCTGTCTGCTGCAGTCGTTGATGTGAGTGACGGAG
This sequence comes from Corticium candelabrum, assembly GCF_963422355.1. Taxonomy (NCBI): domain Eukaryota; kingdom Metazoa; phylum Porifera; class Homoscleromorpha; order Homosclerophorida; family Plakinidae; genus Corticium; species Corticium candelabrum. The sequence continues at coordinate 7,663,547 of NC_085098.1, read as the reverse complement.
ATGCAGTCACCTGCAACAGATCACACAACCAATACAAACAATACAAACAATACAAATAATTTAATTTAAAATATAAAAATCAATCAAACGTATTACAACATTCAGTCAGCGAACATTCATAACAAACAGAGACAAACACATTGCAACACAACTGTCACACAAATTACCTCTATTAGCCACGGTTTGAGAGCTGTGTCA
>NC_085098.1:7643349-7660849 GCF_963422355.1 Corticium candelabrum | reverse complement strand
TTTGCACTTGTTTCTCACTCTAATGGCACACCCTATAACTAGCTTCTGTAGTATAAACTACGTCGTTTGCAGCATCTCGTCATCAGTTGAACGAATAACGTTGTGCGTCGATGTTCAAGTTTGTCATTTACATCAGTGTCTGCACGTTGGCTGTTACTGGTCAACGTGCAGATGAAGCTGTAATTTCGAACAGACGAGCACTTGAAGCTTCAGAAATACGAGTGGTTGTCACATCAAGTCCATGTTCAAATGAAACTTTTCGTTGGAACAGCGAGAAACGATTCATAGAGGTGTCTCCCTCTAAAAACTACTGTCATCATTGTTGTTTTTAATTAACTGTGTGAGTGTGTCACTGTGTGTGTGTGTGTGTGTGTGTGTGTGTGTGTGTGTGTGTGTGTGTGTGTGTGTGTGTGTGTGTGTGTGTGTGTGTGTGTGTGTGTGTGTGTGTGTGTGTGTAGTAAGTAATTGTTGTATGTCTCTAGGTATGCAATGGTGTTCAGTGGGTTGGAGTTGATAGCTGTTTCAATGTATGGGGCTCAAACTTCAACCCTGGAGCATCATGCAAACACCTCAAACAACAAGGAGTTGAAAAAAACGGCATTTACTGGATACAGCCACCAGGAGCTACGTGTCCCTTTCAGGTATGATCACAAAAGCAAAGCACATGGACACATTTCTCACCATATTTGTTCAGGCTTACTGTGACATGAAAACAGATGGAGGTGGTTGGATGCTGCTGTATGCATACAAACACAGAGGAGGAACCAAATATGATCTCGTTACTGCATTGCCAACCAGCCCTGATGGATACTCACATCAACTGCTCAACAACATGGGAATATCTGCAGGGTCAGTTAATTAAAAATGTTTGTGTTTTATGTCACGTGACCAATCTGATTGTTATGTGTAGGTGGGCACAAGAGTTGAGATTTTACTGTACAACAAGCCACCACAACAGAGTCGTTCATTTTAAAACAAACAACAGAAATATTATTCAAACTGCTTATGATGGAAAGAAACATTTCTCTGTGTCAGACTGGAGGTTCGTATCTTGTGTAAAATGTAACTAAAAATCAATTTTAATATTTGATTGTATTTTAGCTCAAAAACTGAAAAGTTGACTGGACATACAGCACACCTTCCAGATGCAACCACTCATATTTGGGCTGTTACTCATCAAACAGCAGGATTTACAGACTTTCCTTTTTACCGTAGTGGCTATCATTGGGGAATTGGACCCAAATATGCGCCAGCAGGTCGATTTGAGTGTGATGACTTTCCAAACAACTACAATTATGACACTCTCCATCGTGTGTTTGTCAGAGACTAGACTGCAAAAGCAATACTGCTGACTATAGGCTGTTACGTGTATGTATTGCAATAGACAAGTTGTGCATGCAATGATCTATAATAAGCATTTGCAATACAAAACACGATGATTTACAAAATGATTAAGGTTTACCCCACTCAGTACTTATGCATGTATGCTTACAATACTACATGTCTTCAACACTTTCCTTCCAACTCATTCGCATACAATCAGGTGTACATACAAACTGCATTTGATGTAAGTAATTCTTTACATATTTCCTAGTATGTTTATCTTTTTATCTGTCTATTTCTTTAATTTGCTTGTGTTTTTGTTGACTATCTGTTTTCCAGCCAGTGTGTCTGCAGACGACCCAGCAAGCTATCCGTCCAGTCTGTGTGTCAATCTCCAGTCTGTGTGTCCCTGTGTACTTGCTTCCTCAAGTCAGCAAACATCCAGTGACGTCAGTCAACAACACACACAGGAAATGTGACACAAAACCCATCTAACTCAACATGTGTTATGCGTGGGTTTCTGTAGATCGAGTTCGTAAAACCCGTAGAAATCACAGCATGAAACGTTCCAAACACACAACATGGCCGGGTTTTATTCGACGCATGCGTAGCTGGTAATGCTGCATGAGACAGGCAGAATAGCTAGAATTCGTGTAGACATTTGTAGTTCGTACTCGCCTACTAAGTAACTATTTATTTGAGCTCTATAGACCGCGTATATGGCTACGTCTATACGAAACACAAGGAATATGGGTTTTTAGGGTTTTGATGAAAGAATCCACATAACAATAGTTGGGAAATCTGAAACCCAGTCTGAGCAAAGAACTGATGCGTTTACAGTAGCCAAACGTCAGGGAAGCTGCTAATCAAAAGTGAATGTAGTATTAGATGACCTCCGTTAGCTAAAATTTGGTACAAAATCAACTTGACAGCAGAGCACGACTGCAGATTACGAAAACCCACTGGAACCTTCGAAACACAAGCAAACCCAATGCAGTTGCTAGTGGAAAACAGAAATGTTGCAATGTTTTGTTGGCATGTCATCTACCACCCTGGGTGCAATTGTGATCCAAGGTCACGCCTACCAACCAGACTGATAAGCCTAGTTCACAATATTGACGCCGACGTCGACGCCAACGTCGTCGTCAACTCGACGTCGTGACGCCGACGTCAGCGTCGTCCTGTTCACAATATCTTGGACGTCACGAAGTTGCGCGTCAAGGTTGGTCTGGAGTATCGAGTCAGATCGCGCACGCGTGGCCAGTCATGGACAACGATTCCGATGATGATGTTCTCTTGCTGCTTCACTTGCGACGTAGACGCAAGAAGGCCAAATCAAAACACCGAAGACGTATGTGGGTACGTCCAATATTTCAGCAAAGGCGCCAACAAGGTGATTTTCACCAGTTACTACAAGAACTGCGCCGTAACGACCCGGAAAGCCATTTCCGTTTTTTGAGAATGTCCAAGGAGACGTTCGATTGTCTTGTCGAGAAAGGGACCCCTTCACTAACAACAAGATCCTACCAAAGTGGAACAAGAGCAGAAATCTCTCCAGCTGAAAGGTATCGTAGATCATTATACTGTAATTCGAACTCTGTGCTTTCCTGTCTGTCTGTATGTCTGTCTGCCTGCCTGCCTAGAAGAATAAGTACAGCTCTAGGAAATCCGGTACTTTAATTTAACTCTGTCAGTAGCAGGCCAGGAAATCTGGGACGGCGCCACACTGGATGTCCTAGGAAATGTGGTATGTATGTTGTCTAGTACAAATACCTGATATGCTAAGAAATCTGGTACAATACTCAATATATTGGAGGGAGAATTTGATGCTAAATTGTAATATTTTGAAAATTTGGTAGATCAGGTATTTATTTGTACGAAATATCCTGATTGGGTATGCATACTACATTTCCTAGCATAGTAGATATATACCAAGAAATTCTGTCAAAGATTCAAGTATCAGACCTGTAGTATTAGGATGACTTCATGAGATGAGAAAGTACATGCAAAAGCATTAAACCTCTTATTGTGCTTGCATCTAAAACGTGTTCAATCAGCATATTTGTCCTTTCCTAATTAATTACTGCCAGATTGGGTGTGCTACTTCGTGCCATTTATGCTTGTGTGTGCTTGCTTGTAATATAGAGGTACCCAAACTGAAAATTGCAAACAAGCATCCTATCTTTATCCGGGTTACTCTATTCTTTAATCAAGACAATGGCTGTAAATCCTAAAATCATGATGGGCAGAATTTCAGGTATTGTTGCAGAGTCCTGTTTATCTGTACCCTTGTGATGGCCCTGCAAATCCTTTGCCCCTCTCTGTCCAAGGAGATGAAAACTGCCAGTTTAGAGCGGCAAGTTTGCTTCTCACAGGTTGTTTGTCTGTCTGTCTGTCTGTCTGTCTATCTGTTTATCTGTCTGTCTGGTTGGTTCTGTATTTGTGCGATGGAAACTGCTTTTGACTCCTAGAGCATTTAGAGTGTTTGAGGCTATTGATTGCTGTGTTTTACATAGGTTGGCTATGACATTGAGGTATCTAGCAACAGGAAGCTCTCAAGTGTCTTTTTCCTTTAATTTCAGAGTTGGTCGCTCGACAGTTTGCAGAATCATAAGAGACACTTGCACTGTACTCTGGGAAGTGTTGCAACCTCACTATGTTAAAGCACCATCAAATGAAGAAGAGTGGAAAGGAATAGCAACTGATTTTGAAAAGATTTGGAATTCTCCGAATTGCATTGGAGCAATTGACGGAAAACATGTTTTGATTCAAGCGCCAGCTGGTGCTGGGTCCGTGTACTACAATTATAAAGAGACCCACTCTATTGTCCTTATGGCTGTTTGCGATGCGCATTATCGCTTCCTAATAGTTGATGTAGGAGATAGTGGTCGGCATAGTGATGGAGGTGTTCTTGCACAGTCAGCATTCGGGCAAGCACTTGAGTCTGGCACCCTTTCATTGCCATCGTCAAGAGAATTGCCTGGCACAGCAACAAGGGCTCCATATGTATTTGTAGGCGACGAAGCATTTCCTCTACGGACACACATGCTTCGGCCCTACCCAGGCAGGAATCTGCCAGATGCAAAGGCTGTGTTTAATTACCGTCTTAGTTGAGCTCGAAGGATCATTGAAAACTCTTTTGGAATTCGGACAGCTAGGTGGCAACTTTTTAGAAAGCCTATCGTCGCTCAACCAGAACATGTAGTAACTTTTACTAAAGCTGCCATTGCTCTCCATAATTTCCTACGGATCACCGAATCTACAGTCTATTGCCCAGTTAATTTTAGCGATGCAGAAGATAGTGTAGGGAATGTAGTGGAAGGAAGTTGGAGGGCTGAAGTAAGGGCTGAAGGGGGATTAGAAAGAGTAGGGCAAGTTGGGAGCAATAGATGTAGTCAATCAGCAGCCGAAGTACAAGAGTGCTTCAGCAACTATTTCATGTCTCCCCAAGGACAAGTTGATTGGCAGTACCATCACATTCATCGAACATCTTATCACTAGATGTATAGAGTGAATTTAAAACCGGCTTTTCTAAAAGCCACAAACCGGCTTTTCTAAAAGCCAACAATATAGATCAGAGAGAGCAGAACTTATGCTTTGGTTGCCATTCATGTACATTGCATGAATGTCATAGCTTTCCACTACTGCAACTTCTTCATTCCACCATGGTAGTAGTTTGAAACATTTAAAGAAAGGGTATTTAGTTACCTTTAGAAAGGGTATTTAGTTACTTATTTGCTTAGATTCAAATCTCTTTGAAGCGATTAATGGCTTTTAAAAAAGCCTGTTTGTGAGCAGCCTGTAGAGAGCTCAGGTTGTGTATGTGTTGGATGGGAACTCTGTATAGATTGATGATGATGTATTGTGCTGTTGTGGGTGCTGTTCTGGAAGGAAAATCAAATTGTTCGCAGGTTCATGCTGCTGTGTGGGACTGAAGTATAGATCGTATTCAACTTCTGTTAGCGCTTGGTGTACTTTCATTGTAGCTAAGGCTTTCCTTCGTCCGTCCAATTTCCGTAGCCTGGCTGCAACATGCAGTCCAAAATGATGATCCTCATCCATATGGTTTTTTTTTGGTTTGGAAATGATGGATGATAGCTTCGTCAACTTCATCATAGCCTCTCTTCACCCTTTTGCCTCTTTTAGATGGGAGATCAGAGGATGGGAGATCAGAGGACGGGGGAGGGGGAGGGGTAGAGAAAGAATCTAGAGACGGGGATGATGATGTTTGACTAGAGTTAGGATGGTGAGAAGTTTGGTTGTCACATTGGTAAGAGGAAGGTTGGCTAGATGATGATTTGTCAAGATCATGTTCCATGGCAGAGCACCCATCTCTGATACAGCTATAATATTTCAAACAAAAGCACTCATAACAAATGAATGCCACAGAGCAGATGCGGTAGTTTTATTCTTGTTTCCTACTGTAATTATTGTTGTTATTATTATTATTTATTATGTGTCGTTATACCCCTTCATGATGGGCAAGTGGGGTCTTTACCCCCATCTGGGCGCCCACCAACCTGGCAAGTGAGCCAGCACGGAAAATATGAAGAATGAATTCGACAGATAGAGCATGCGTCTTTTACACCTATAGTATTCTCATGCACAGGACGATGCAGTAAGCTGCTTACAAACACAAACACCTTGAAGCATTTTGCATCAATGTTAGGTGAAACGCTTCATTCCACATACAACATGACAGTCAAACTGGCTTCGCTCCAGAATCTGCTATGCTCTTATTAGATCTGCGGTCATGTGCTTGAGAGGATACACAACAAATACAAATATGAAGAAGGCATCGAGCAAGCTGTGGCCACTAGCTGCCTAGTTCACAAACTCATTAGTAACTTTCTTTGCTTACAAATAGTTTTCTCTAATACCCTTATTAGTATCTTATTGCATTTATAGCAGATGTTGCTAGCACAAACACTCTAGTTTCAGTGCTTAGTGTTTCATTGCATATGTAGCAGTATGGACGTAGTGCAAATCTGTTCAAATATATGTTGTGTGTATTATTATTATTGTTGTTTGGTTGTTATTATTATCATTACCTTTGGTCATCTGTCTCTGAAAGACATGTCCCGACCTCTCCATATGTTGCCAAAGAAAAGTTTGTGTCAGTACTAGAATTTGATTCCGGCAATCATATATTATTCTACACAGTTATCTACACCTACATCTTAGATACGAAAATTGCCAAATAGCAACTGGAAAGGCAGAAACTAGAAAGGCAGACATACAGACAGATAGACACACCTCTAGATAAACACAGTGACAGACAGCAGACATATACATGCCCATGCAGGGAAGCACATAGACACACAGAAACAGAAACAACCAGATTCGTAGACAGACGGACAGAAAGGCAAGCAGAGGGCATACACAAAAGGCATCGAGCTGCAGACAGGTTATAAGCCAACTTATATATGTGGAAAGAACAGCAGATGGATGTAGTATAGATTGACTCACTGTTGGTGCTTCATCGTGTCAGCCAGGAACATCAAAATCTCAAAATACTTCCACGAGGAAGTAGTTGGTGGTCCACTGTCACCAGAGACACGGTGCGTGGTTTTTTCAGCTCCCTTACAAATCTGTCTCCGAGAGACTTCCATTTCTTCATTGCCAGCTCAACGGAGATGTCCAATTCCCTGGCAACTTCCTTCCATGCGTTCTCCTTAACTCTAATGTCTCTGTAGGAGCGGGAAGTTATCTGCCAAATGGCAGTCTGCTGCCTCACAGCCTCAATCAATGTTTCTTCCATTCTAGCGGGAAACTAAATCCGGGATGCTTACAGCTCTGCTAATTCGCTAAAAATGCCCACGTGATTACATTTGACGCTGACCACTTCCGGTTTTTGACGCTGGAATAGAACTTTGCTCTATTCCGACGTCATGACGCCGCGTTGACGTCGCGTTGACGCCGCGCCACTTAAGCCTGGTTCACAATATGACGCCGACGCTGAGTTGAGCGTCAAACTTCAAAGAAACCGCCTTGACGTCGGCGGCATCCTTTGATGTTGACGCCGACGTCGACGCTGGAATAGGATTCATTATACATCAATACGACGTCCACCTGGACGTCACGACGCCGCGTTGACGTCGACGTCGGCGTCAATATTGTGAACCAGGCTATAGTCTTTACTTTCAACTTAGTGGATCGTAGACTAGCAAGTAGCAAGTCTAGAGAGACTCAACAGCTACCACCTTGGGCCTCCCAAGATGTGACCGTAAGCAGCAGGATCGAGGAGGATCGAAATGAACCAATCGGCGTCACGCTTGGAAACGCGTACCTGAACGGGAGCCAATCACCATCACGCACTGTAATACGCAGGCACTTGGACTCAACCGGCAGTCTCTTTTGGCGGCTCGCTGTCGCAGCGTCTGCAATTGCAAGAGGATTATGCTTTCACCTACCACAGGTACAGCACCGTCCAGCGGCTTGGGTCTCTAACTTAGTTGACGTGGTTTGTAGAGATCTATGTGCAGTGCTCTTCAGATGTAGAATGAGTTACTGTCTGTTCCCCATAAGTGTGAACTTTGAAAATCATCAATATCTCTGCTGTTTTTTTGTACTTTTGCGATGATCTTGGTATCGTTAGAAACCGCTAGGTCTGGCATTTCTGTTTATTAAATTATCTAAGCCCTTCCTACGAGCGAAACGAAAAGATGATACCTTTGCATATCAAAGAGAAACGGGTGGAGCAATGGTTAATGTCCAATTATCTTGTAAGACCAACGGATCAGCAACTGGAACCATCTAGGATAATAGGTGTAACATGGTGTAACATGGTCCAACTGGAGCAGCTCTTAGTGCTCTAGTGAGCACACCTGGCATAGGCGGATTCAGGGGAGGTTGAATGGGTTCCATTGAACCCCCTCAGCTGTCGTCGACTTCTGATTCTCAACTCGTTAGTTAATTAAGGTAGTACCTAGATGTATCCGCGCACGGTTTTGGTACAGTCTCAGTAACAGTTTTTCTCAATCACTGCTGACGAAGTAACAGACATTTCGAACAAGGAGCAATGCTCAATATGTATACGTTATGTTCTGAACAACGATGATAATGAAACGTTCAATAGCTTTGTGGGAGTAGAGAGAATCACTGGAAAAGTACTGGCTACTACCATACTGCAGTGTCTGTAATCTTGTCGCCTGTCTCCCTAATTCTGACCTGCAAGGTCAGTGCTACAATGGTAGTTCGAATATGGCTGGTATGCGGTCAGGGTGTAGAGCTGTTGTGCAAACGTAGGCTCCTACGGCCATCTACGTTAACTGTGCTGCATATCGGCTAAATCTTGCAGTGGTGTCAGCCTGCAAGATACAGGAGTTCCAGAATACAGAATTGTGCATAGGAGAGACAGCCAGATTCTTTAGACTGTCAGCGAAATGGCAGCGTTTTCTTGAATAAAGCTGTGAATGTCACTTTTCCAGGAAATGTCAGGCAAAAATTGAACGATGCGTGCAGAACCGGTTGGATTCAGCGCATTGATGCTCATGTGGTCTTCCTGGAGCTCCCCGGTCAATGGATGGTCCGACCATTTAATTTTCTACATTTCAATTTTCATGTTTTCATTTTTCAATTTTCAATTTTAGTTAATTTTTTAATTAATTTTTAATTTTTAATTTTTAATATTTAATTTTTTACTTGCATTTTTGTTTAAAAATTTTGTGTTTATTAAATATTATTTTAATTTTTTAATTTTTAATTTTTAATTTTCCATATTCTTTTGTAAAATGGTTTTCATCTTTTGATGTTTGATTCTTGTAATCTTTAGATTTATCTTTTAAAGTTTGATTTTTAGGCACCTATGTGCTCAAAACTAGAAACTTGAACGCGCTGTTCGCTTTTCTATTTCTAACATGAATAGAAAATAGAAAATAGAAAATTGAATGACCGAAGACGCTAGACACAGCAGGGGTCTCAACGGGGGTCTCAGCAGGGCTTCCATTCATACGCGTGTCTCAGGAGATCACGTTTCCAACACACAAGCAGGTGTTTGTTTTTAGTTTGCTTTCCGTCACGTGCCAAACCACGTTGGCAACTCTTGACAACTTCGCTCTGACACACAACGTTGTGCCAGCGAATACCTCGGTCCCTAGCTGTGTAGGTACACGTACTGTACGTGCATTGTACACAACACGCTACCTTTATTGTAGATGAACCGGTCGGAGGAAAATGCTATGCTAGAACTAGATAGGCTCCCCAGTAGCTAGCGGATCGCCGAGTTGGCAACTGTGGTGACGAAGTATACGGAATGACGTTTGCTGTTAGGAAAAATCGAGACACAATTAAAACATCGAAACCGTCAACCTACTGCAATTAATTAGGTAGTAGACTGCGCGCTTTCACGGGCACACTCTAGAGTATGTAGTACACGGTACCGGTACTATATACAAGTGTGGGCGTGGTACTCTATAGCAGGTCACATTTCTCAATTGCATGACATCACACAACTCACCAAGTAAACAGACATGCACGTCCATCGTCGACGCCTTCTGAACTCTAGTTGAAGTCGACTCAACCGAACTCTATTTGCTCAACTCAATTTAATTAACTCAACTAGCTAACGTAGAACAGTGCGGCTTACAGCTAGAACTAGTTATTAGGTAGACTATGTCGATGTGTCACTCAATGATCTCTGGGCTCTCATTGTCGGCGCGTACGTTCACATCTGCAGTCAAGCTGCGTGACGAGAAGGCACCGGGACCTTGGGTTTGTGGCAGATGGTAACACGATCGGTAGTTCCGTGTCCGACGAGCCGTCGTCGTGAGCTACGTCGCTTCCGAGTTCATTTCGCATTTCTTTTTTGAGCTCTTTCGTGTCGTCGAAACCGCGAAGAGACAGCGGACGTTTGTCGTCCGACCACGTAGCGTTGCAGAGTGGGCAACGCCCGCATCGAGAAGTGCAACGTTCGCAGCCGAGCCATTGTCGGCAGCAAATAGACACTGCTGTCGGACTTCTGCCGAGCAGGTGGCAAATCTTGCAACGCATCATTCTTGCTGCTATTGTCGCTGCTTTCGATTTAGTGCGTCGTTTCGATGGCAACCGATGGCGAGTCACTTGCTCCGTCTTGTCTTCGATGTTCTCGACTCGCTCGTGTACTCGTTCGGAGCCGGACTCCAGGCGGCCGAGATGAGTTAGCGCGTCTTCTACTTCGCCGTCGATCTTGAAAAGGATATCCATATCCGGAGATGAGGCACGAGTGCTCGAGCTCGACGACTGCAGCTGGCCGTAACCGATCGCTGTCGACGAGGCGGTGGCCGATGAAGCTCGTTTTCTTTTGATCGGTGCCGTCTCTCGTATAGAATCGAGGTAGCACTTCGGTGAGTCATAGTCCGACTGGAGTACCGAACAGATTCTTCGAGACGGTGCCTTCCAAAGGTCTACGTCTGCATGCATCCAAAGCAACTAGGTTAATTAGTTAAAGCGTAAACGTATATATACATACCAGCTAGAGTGCATGCATGCTTGCTAGTGCATTTGAGCATGCAAGGCTCTAGGGTGAGCGACATGTTCGTGCACAGACAAATTATAGAAGACCGCGCTGCTTGCTGCAGAGACTCCTAGATAAACACCTCGTCGTGCATACTGTGCGTGCAGAGATGTAACGTATATCCTACCTCTTGTTCCGTCGTCGTCTGCGAACGGTACGCCGCGGTTGTCCACTAGAATAATTCGGTCGTCACACGGAACAACACCTCGAGGTTCGAAGTGACTCTGAACTAAGTCAGTAATATGTAGTAGGCTGACGTCACTTTCGGCAAAGCGAACGTACGTCTGTGAACGTACTTCGACTAGCTGCGGCTTGTTTCGAACGACTTCCATAGACCACAGGTCAACACTCTTCTTGATTTCTCTGACTGCCGATTGCGACCGCGCTTTCTTGCTGCTCGGTGCTACCGATCTAAACGCAGACCGAGAGGAAGACGGCGCCGGCGTTCATGAAGTTCCGGGTGCTGAAGCTGTTGCGGTCCTAGCAGTATGGCGACTTGCTTCACTGGTTACACCTGCAACTGGCTGCAGCTGTAGGCGACGACCGTGCGAAAACAACGAGGCATCGGACACATTCGACTCTTCCACCAAGAGCGGGTCGCCGTAGAGTTGATAGCGATGACCAGCCGAGAGTCCGTCGAATCGATCTCCGGTCTGGGAAAACATTGCCGCCTCGTTGCCATCCTCTCTTTTCAGGTAAATGACTTCTACCCACACAGTGATACGCAACACTGAATTTTGTCGATCGCCTTAATTAATTAGTTGATATTGTATGATTGTTTTAACATCTAAAGTTGTTCGCGACGTGTACAACTTGACTTGCCTTGAAAACTCGAGACAGTCGCAGACTGCTCACGTCCGACACTTTCATTGGCAGCTCTTGCGTTCCTCGAAAATGGTCACCATGTCAAATGGTCCACTTAACCGTCGTTGACTGTCCATCGTCTCCACACGCACACCGAAATGATTTCACTAACGATTGACGACGACTGACCGATACGACCTCCTCTAGCTAGTAGAGCCGAGGCGGTGTGACCACGCCTAGCGAACGCTTCACAACATTAGTCAAAAACAATATGGGGAGATGCAAGTCGAGGTGACCTAACGTAGACGACGCTTACAAAACAACTGTAGTGGAGGCTGCGAAAGTCTACCCAAGAATGTCTTGCGGTGTGAGAGAGCAGTCGACCCGTTCAATTACTACCGAGCGGTGGTTCGGACTCTTCTAGAGCTGCAATGCGATTTTTTTGACGTTTATTGTTAGCTACGCATGGGGTTAGCTAACTCTTCTCACAAACAACCAGACTAGAGGCTTCGAAGCAAATCGTTTAGCACGAGGTGGGGTGTGAAAACATACGGCCACGCCTTTCCCTCTTCTCGCAAAAAGCTACCTTCGCACACTAGCTACTATAGTGTATCGATAAATAAACTCTCTGAACATCGAAAGCTATAGGCTTTCCAAATGTACAAAAGCAATTTGCTAACCGTAGACATCATCACCCTTGCTAGATCTCACACATGATCATTGAGGGAATTCCCCGGGAAGACACGCCCTCAACTTGCACAACCCGTTAGTGCAGTCGGTGTAATGGACGAGGCAAGCATCAGACGAATGGTAGAAGAAGGAATTTCACATTCAGAAATAAGCTATAGATTGAGGCAAAGACATCCTGGAGTTAGAGGACTTTCTGAGAGATCGGTGAGAAGATTTTGCTTTGAACACGACATCCACTATAGCTCGGGTGTGTCGAATCGTGAGTTGAGGCAAATTAATTACACAATTAATAGATTAATTCATTGATATGTACACGCGTTGATCAGGAAGTGACGCATTTCCAGGTTTAGTGAGACAATTATTCATCAACACAACATACTAACAACGCGGTAACCGTAACGTTACTGATATATATATATATATATATATATATATATATATATATATATATATATATACTAGGATCCATGGCCCGTCCTTCGTACGGGCAAGATACTTTAGTGTAAAGATAGATCTGTGTACACGTCACGTGCACCTTTGTTGCGAGGTCCCGGATATTCTCAATGAATTCGAATCTTGCTCTTCGCGCTTGTTTCGATAGAAATCGACACTCTCCCCGTGTAGCGCTTGCTGCAGAAAACGTGTAGGTTGGATTCGGTGCAAATGCAATCAGAATTTGGAGAGAAACGCAAGCGATAGAAGAGTAAGTTTCGTCGGCAAGAGATATTCGATTGCTCGAAGCTTTGCGAAGGACGGCGATGCATAGGGTCTACACGGGACTGGTGCGGTCGTGTGTTCGAATGAACTGCAATGTGTAGCGTTTGCGTCGTCGAGAAATTTTACGCGTGGGTCGATCCCTCGAGAGGGGACTCGGTGCATTTTTTTTATTTTTTACGCAAACCTTCCTCTGTGCGTGCCGAGTGTGCGTGCCGATTTCGGTTGCGAACGGACAAAAGACGTGGCCACCAAACGCGAACATACGAACACACACACACACACACAACACACACACACACACACACACACACACACACACACACACACACACACACACACACACACACACACACACACACACACACACAGACAATTTGAGCTTTATATATTAGACTAGGATCCATGGCCCGTCCTTCGTACGGGCAAGACTGTAGTGTAAAGATAGGTCTGTGGATACGTCACGTGCAATCTTTGTTGCGCGGTCCCGGATATGATGAATGAATTCTCGCGCTTGTTTCGATAGAAATCGACACACTCCCCGTGTAGCGCTTGCTGCAGAAAACGTGTAGGTTGGATTCGGTGCAAATGCAATCAGAATTTGGAGAGAAACGCAAGCGCTAGAAGAGTGAGTTTCGTCGGCAAGAGATATTCGATTGCTCGAAGCTTTGCGAAGGACGGCGAGGCGTAGGGTCTACACAGGACTGGTGCGGGCGTGTGTTCGAATGAACCGGAATGTGTAGCGTTTGCGTCGTCGAGAAATTTTACGCGGGAGTCGATCCCTCGAGAGGGAACCCGGTGCATTATTTTTTTATATTTTACACAAACCTTCCTCTGTGCGTGCCGAGTGTGCGTGCCGATTTCGGTTGCGAACGGACAAAAGACGTGGCCGCCAAACGCGAACATACACACACACACAGACAGACAGACAGACAATTTGAGCTTTATATATATTATATATATATATATATATATATATATATTATTTGTAAAACAAGGTGACATGCACACCCTAGAATTAATTGATTGATTAGCTTGATATGTTGGAATTAAGACCGGACATGCTCGACACCAACTATACTCTAAAACCACTACGATTTGCAGCATCTGTATGATCAGAAACGACGGTCGCGTGTAGTTCAAGTTACAATGCTGCTGTTAATTGTATGAACTTGCGTGTTACATCAGTGTCCGCTTGTTGGCTGTTACTGGTGGAAGTAATTAAATTAAAGCTGCACCTGCAATTGCAGAAGTTCGAGTTCCATTCACTTCAGGTCCATGCATATTTGAAACTGAAGGAACACTTCGTTGGAATCACGAGAAACAAGTGCTAGAGGTCACAACTCTGCCACAGAACTCGCTTGCTCCTTCAATCTGATTATTTGCTGTATTGTTGTGTGCATGTGCTGAATAGATTGCTGTCTATAATCTAGGCTATAATCTAGGCATGTAACAGTTCTGAGTGGGTTGGAGTTGTCGGTCATTTCTACCAACTAGGTTCAAAAATCTCTCCTGCAGTATCATGCAAAGAAATCAAACAACAAGAACGAGCTGTCAAGAACGGAGTTTACTGGATAAAACCACCAGAATCTAGGTCTCCCTTTCAGGTAGAAAGTACAAAAGTAGACGTAGAAAAGACACAAACAGGTCAAGTTGTTGTGTATTTATTCAGGCTTATTGTGACATGCAAAGGGGTGGAAGTGGTTGGATGCTGCTGTATGCATACAAACACAAAGAAGGCACTAAATATGATCTCGTTACTGCATTGCCAACCAGCCCTGATGGATACTCACATCAACTGCTCAACAACATGGGAATATCCACAGGGTCACTAAACAAATGTTTGTCAAGGTTATGTCACGTGGCCAATCTGATTGTTATGTGTAGGTGGGCACAAGAGTTAAGATTTTACTGTACAACAAGCAAACACAACAGAGTCGTTCATTTTAAAACAAACAACAGAAATATTATTCAAACTGCTTATGATGGAAAGAAACATTTCTCTGTGTCAGATTGGAGGTTCGTATCTTGTGTAAAATGTAACTAAAAATCAATTTTAATCGTTGATTGTATTTTAGCTCAAAAAACTGAAAAGATGACTGGACACACAGCACACCTTCCAGATGCAACCAACTCTGTATGGGCTGTTACTCATCAAACAGCAGGATTTACAGACTTTCCTTTTTGGAGTAGTGGTGGCTATCATTGGGGAATTGGACCCAAATTTGAGTCAGGTCGATTTGAGTGTGATGACTATCCAAACAACTACAATTATGACACTCTCCACCGTGTGTTTGTCAGAGACTAGACTGCAAAAGCAATACTGCTGACTATACTTTATGTAAATTGCAGTAAACAAGTTGTGCATGCAATGATTGTAGAGTAAGTGTTTGAAATGGAAAAATAGCTGTAAGTGTTGTTCACGTAATCAAATACAATAGCAATGCAAACTCTCTAAAACTACACTTCTCTAATGATTTAGATGCACAAACAGAGTTTTACCACACTGAGTATATACAGTATACTATTATCCGTATGGGCGCCGGACTACACATAGATGATGTAGATCTCATCAACACTTTCCTTCTAACTTCTTCACACACAATCACGTAGCTACACGTTGTATTTGATGTAAGTAAATTACTAATTCTTTACATTCTCTGTTATCTTTATTTGTTTATTTGTCTATTCGTTTGCTTGCATTTTCTTTGACTATCTGTTGTCCACAGACGACCCTGCGAGCCATCCATCCAGTCTGTTTGTCAATATCCAGTCTGTCTGTGATTGTGAAGTTGTCACATTAAGTCAGCAAACATCCAGTAACTTCAGTCAACACAACACAAAAGAATTTATTAATGCCACAACAATAAATTAATGAAACATTACACTGCAAACCAACTGCCTCTTATAATAATCGGCTTGATACAGCAAACGCACTTTCTAAGTTTTTGTACATCTGAATCACTAACCAGTGAGATTGAGCTCATTTAATTATTATCAATCTAAAAAATTTCTATTACTTGCTTGTAACTTCTCAATTCACTTCCAAATGGCTAGCTGTGTCTTCCCATCTTTGCCAGTTTGACTGTTTTATTGATGCACCAGCCCAATTTCTACAACAAATCAAGCTAATCAATTAACCCATCATTATTTAATTAATTAATTAAATTAATTAATAATTGAAGAGTTAAACTTTAAAGAACTAGACCATTATTTTGTCTTTGCAACTGTCCCGACTCCCAACCCAACTCCACTTTCACATGGATATGCCAAACGTTCATGGAAAGTTCGTCATGCAGAAAAAACTGAAGCGCCAACAACTAGGTCGACACGGACGAAGGTCGGTCGCGCAAATCCAGAGCTAGCACTGCGCATGCACGTGTCTACTTTTGGCGCCAACATCGAGTGCATTTTTGCACATCTGCCGCGCGCAAAATAATTGAATTCAACTACGTTTACCGGTGTACACGTACACTAGATTCCAGATAATTGAAATATCAGTAGACATACCAAACTGCAAAGCCCGGTTCACAATACGACGCTGACGTTGACGCTGACGATGACGCTGACGATGACGATGACGCTAGCGTGAGCCATAGTTTGACGTCATCAAAACAGACAATATCTGGCGATTGCGATCACGTAGACGGCTCAAAGTAAGCTCATTCGAAACAGAATTTATTAGCGATTCTTTGAACTATAGCTTGTCAAGCGAAAACAAGGCTCCATTTCGGAAAGACGGCAAACGGACACCCGGGTACTAAACGGAGGCGCAGTAAAGGTAATTAAAAAGTACTTATGTAAACACGTGACCAAACTTGACAAAAATTGACAAAACGTAGGCTAGTGCACGCTATTGACTGGAACTAGAAGGGCTAGCAGTCATTTGAGAAGTAGACTCTCGAAGTCATTTGAGAAGTGTAGTTTCAGAAATTCTTGCTTTGCGTTTGTATTGGAACGACAAACACACTTCTAGTAGTTGTACATCACACGCATGCAAACTCTACAGTCATTGCATGCATAGCTTGTCTTTTACAACATATCATCAGTACCAGACTAATCTCTGACAAAGATGCGGTGGATGGTATCATAATTGTAGTTGTTTGGAAAATCATCACACTCAAAACGAGATAAAGCCGAGATTGCCCAGTGGTAGTGACCATTAGTGTAGAAAGGAAAGTATGTAAATGCTTTTTGTTGACCACTGCCATTAACACCATCGGCTGCATCTGGAAGGTATGCTGTGTGTCCATTCAACTTTTCAGTTTTTGTCCTAAAATACAATCAAATATTTAATAAAATAGTCTTTACCGCTTTACACAAGATACGAACCTCCAGTCTAACACAGAGAAATGTTTGTTGCCGTCATAAGCAGTTTGAATAATATTTCTGTTGTTTGTTTTAAAATGAACGACTCTGTTGTGGTGGCTTGTTGTACAGTAAAATCTCAACTCTTGTGCCCACCTACACATAACA
>NC_085098.1:7565849-7640849 GCF_963422355.1 Corticium candelabrum | reverse complement strand
AAAAGCCACCACAACAGAATCAGTCATTTCAAAACAAACAACAGAAATATTATTCAAACTGCTTATGATGGAAATAAACATTTCTCTGTGTCAGACTGGAGGTTTGTATCTTGTGTAAAATGTAACTAAAAATCAATTTTAATATTTGATTGTATTTTAGCTCAAAAACTGAAAAGTTGACTGGACACACAGCACACCTTCCAGGTGCAACCAACTCTGTATGGGCTGTTACTCACCAAACAGCAAGATTTACAGACTTTCCTTGCTACAGTAGTGGTACCTACCATTGGGGAATTGCACCCAAATTGAATGCAAATAATTTCCTTTGTATATACCATGAAATCTTTGCCTAATCGTCTGATCAATTTGACTACTTTATAACGCACTGTATCGGGCGATGTAAAAAAATTGAACTAACATAACATAACCTACATTTGCAGTCCAGGATCCAGATGGGTTTAGGGGGTTTAGGTGGTTGTAACCTCTCTTTTCCAATAGGCGTGGTTCAATAATTTTATATAATTTGATTAGAAAAGAAAATATTAGTAATGCTATAAATAACTGCTACCAGGTCAACCCCCTCTTTCGAAAATTCCTGGATCCAGGCCTGCATTTGACTATCATTTTCACGAAGAATTGCCCATGTCTATACATAGTATTTGCATGCGTCAGGTAGCCAAAATTGTACACAATGATTTCTATTTTTTATTTAAAATTTAAATTAATTGCATATACGATAGCTACCACAGATGCTAATTAGTGTACGTAACCGCAGAATATTTCCTTTACATATAACATGAAATCCTTGCACAATCGTCTGATCAATTTGACTACTCTAGAGCGCATTATATCGGGCGAGATATTCACTAACATAACCTACATTTGACTATTACTTTCTCCACAAATTACCCATGTTTAGCTACACAAAGCTTCTGCATGCGTCTGGTAGCCCCATAAACTAAGAATTGAATGCAGAATATTTCCTTTATATATACTATGAAATCTTTGCCCAATCGTCTAGTCAATTTGATAACACACTTTATAACATATCACGCGACCTTTAGGTGCGCTCATTGGCCCATTGCAGGTGTTAGATCAGCGATACAACACTTATACCCAATTCACACGAGCCCAGTTCCAAACTGGGCCGAGCCGAGCCAAGCCAGTCCGGGCTAGTAAAGCGAGCCAGCTCTTGTTCACACGACGTCTAGAGAAAAGCGAGCCAGCCGAGATCGTAAGGCGTGTTCCTTGGTGCGCACGCTATAGCTATGTTGTTTGTAGAGACACTGCACGCCCGTTCGTGAGTATCCCGCTTCCTTTATTTGTTCCGCTAATTTGACGTAAACTTCCCTGTTTCTAGCACTGTGGCATCCGGGGTTTCATGGGCGGGGCAGCTTAGTCATTTAGATAGCCGGCTAACAGATACATGTTTTCTTTGTTGTGTCTCTTGTGTTCAATTACATTTATTCTTACCAATCTTTGAGTCCTATGCTACAATTGGCGCTGCGAACAGATGGCTTCGAAACCGGTTCTTGGATTCAAGGATTTTGAAAGACTTGCCAGGTCAATTGGTACGTTCAAGGAAGACGCCAGTCAGAATTCGTGTCGGCGTTTCAAGAGTTGGAATACAAATTCGTTCAAGTTCTACCTGGACTTAGCTGTTACAGATTACAATATCAGGGAAGACACTCACAGAAATCTATTTCTGAAATGTCTAGATGAAGGTATACGTATGCGTCTGTAGAACGCGGTACTGCCAAGGGAAATCACAGACTTCAACGTCGAACAACTTATCGAGAAGACTCAGATGTTCTTCCAGCGTAAGTGCAATGCAATTGTAGAACGAGTGAATTTACATCGGCGAATTCAACGGGAAGAAGAGGGTGTACAGGAGTACGCCGAAGGATTGAAACGAATCGCAACGAATTGTTCATTCAAGGCAGGAGAATACGAAGACAGATTGAAAGACATTTTTGTGGCAGGGCGTAAAGATGACTCTATTCTACAAAAGATGTATGAGAAGGAAGACTTACTGACGCAACCATTGGATAAAGTGATTCTCCTAGCTAAGACGTTGGAAGGAGCAAGAGATAGTGTTATGGCAACACGTGAGGCAACGACAGAATCGCAAGGGAAAGTTTGTCATCTACACAGAAGAAAATATGTGAAGGGAGGCAAACCTTACAATAAACGTCACCAGGCCGGACGAGGGTTTGTCTGTTTTCAATGCGGAGAAGAAGGACACTACCAATGGAAACGTAGGAAGAAGACGGCGAAGAACCAAGAAAAATCATTGGGATTTATAGGCGTGGCAAAGTTGCTAAACCAGGAGATGTAATTCAGAGAACAAAGAAGGTACAAAAAGCTCGAAACTCCCAGAAGGTAGAGTTAGAAGGAAGCTCGTCTCAGGAGGATGAAGAATCAAGTTATTGCATTGACTCTGTCACAAAGAATGTGTACTGTGCAGAAACTGTTCGTGATACATTAAAGAAACTTGAGGTGAAGGTAAGAGTGGATGACTGTTTCTTAACTTTTAGAGTTGATACAGGAGCGGACGTTTCCTTGATGGATGAGATAGCATGGAATAAATTGGGACAGCCCAAGTTGAGTAAGGAGAGGGAGCAGCAACGAAATGCTTCAAGTCGAATCATGAGATTTAAGGGCATGATGACAGGTCAGGTTAGATTTTGCAACAACGTTGCACCTATGCAATTCTACGTGAGACAAGGAAAAGGCTCAAACCTGCTGGGAATGGATTGGGTGAAAAAGGTTGGGATGGCGACAGTGTGCATAGACTATCTTAAAGCTATGGGAAACCATGGTGGTGTAATGTTGACAGTATCAAGTGAGATTGCAGCACCAGTGGAAAAACTATTACAACGGTTCTCAGAATTATTTACAGATGAACTGGGTTGCTGCAGTGAGACTGTGAGCATCTCTGTGCGACCAGAGGCGGATTTGAAGGTTTCTCCATTCCGGCGACCTTCTATACATCTTCGGGCACAGATCGAGAAGGAATTGGAAAGGAACGTGAAAACGGTGTATTAGAACCAGTTAACATCGCTCTATGTGCTTTTCCAACAGTGAACATTGTTAAACCGAACGGTGATATCAGGATATGCGGTGATTTTAAACCCCTCAATCGGATTATAGTAGTTGATTAATATCCAATCCCTATACCAGCAGAGATGTTTAGTTCCCTAGCTGGAGGTAAAATGTTCTCCAAGATTGATCTGAAGGACGCTTACAACCAGTTACGGGTGGACGAGGAAAGTCAAAAGTGGCTGGTGATTAACACGCACAAAGGACTGTTCAAATATAGACGATTACCGTTTGGAATCAGTTTACTCAGCGCCTGCCATTTTCCAGAGAACAATAGCCAATGTCTTGGAAGGCGTGAGAGGAATTTGCATCTATATGGATGATATTTTTATCTCAGGAAAAGATGAACAAGTACAAAAGCAGAATTTGTCCCAAGTATTTCAAAAGTTACAGCAACATGGTTTCCGTATTACAAGAGACAAATGCTCGTTCTGTCAATCATCTGTGCAATATTTGGGACATATAATTGACAGCTCAGGAATCAGAGTATCAAATGAAATAGTTAAGGCAATACAATTGATGAAAGCATCTAAAGACCAGTCAGAGTTACGATCATTCTTAGGCATGGTTAATTATTTTGGAAAATTCTTTCCACATATGTCTAGCCATACTCTACCTCTAAATCAACTGCTGAAGAAAGATACAAAATGGAACTGGTCATCAACGCAAGAAAGTGCTTTTAAAGGGTGAAACAAGTGTTAACATTTCTACCAATACTGGCAAAATAAGAAATGTCTCTTCCCGTGAGACTAGCCTGTGACGCAAGCGAAAAAGGCGTAGGAGTATGTTTGTTCCAAGTGACAGAAGGGAAAGAGCATCCAGTGGCGTACGAAAAGCTGTACGAAATTATTCTCAGATAGAATTGGAGGCGTTATCCATAATATTTGGGACTAGAAAATTTCGACATTTTCTACTGGGTAGAAAGTTTGTTCTCAGAACTGACCATCGACCATTACTGACAGTTTTTGATCCTACCAAACTGACAATTCCTACCCGAACAAGTGGGCGCCTTGCTCGCTGGGCACTCCAGTTATCACAGTATGACTATGAAATTCAATACCGGCGATCAGTTGAACATGGGAATGCAGACTGTCTATCCCGTCTCCCAGTTGGACATGACGAGGATTTTGAACAGACAAATGAATACGAAGATCAGTCAGAAAGATATATAGCTGCAATGGAATCTCAATTCATCAGAGATGAACCAATTGTTTTTGATCAACTACAAAGACATACAAAGCAGGATCGCACTCTTCAACAAGTTATGAAATGCATCAATGACGGCTGGCCTTCAACAGTTAAGACCAAAGCTCTTTTGGATTTTGTTGCATGCCAGCATCAGTTGTCAGTGTGTGACGGATGCATACTAAAACATGCAGAAGAACCTAGAATAGTGGTTCCAAAGGCAATAAGGGAGCAGTTACTATCAGAATTGCACAAAGCACACGTTGGTATGGAGAGGATGAAGAAACTTGCACGGAGGTTCATATGGTGGCCAGGTATCGACAGAGATATAGAGAGTATGGCCCGAAATTGTGAAAATTGTGCTGTGCATGCTGATAGACCACCAGAAGTACCCTTACATCCATGGGAGTTTCCTGAGTGCCCTTGGGCAAGAATTCACATTGATTTGCCGGACCATTTTGCAAAAATGTTGTTTGTTGTGGTCGATGCGTTCTCAAAATGGCCTGAGGTAATACAGCTACACGAGGGAGCGACTTCAGCGAGCCAAACCATTACTCAACTTCGTCGCATCTTCGCAAGGTTTGGTATTCCAAAACAAATCGTGTCAGATAATGGGCCCCAATTTGTGTCGTCAGAATTCAGAACTTCCTGTAAAAAACAGGGTATTCGTCATACCTTAGTACCTCCCCACCATCCCCAAAGCAACGGGCAAGCGGAACGTTTTGTTAAAACGTTGAAAGGAGCAATCAAGAAAGGCATGGAGAGCGGAAAGGCAAGTTTGGAAGAGGTAGTGACAGATTTTTGTCAGTGTACAGAAATGCCAGCCATAGCACTACAAATGTTTCTCCAGCAAGGCTCCTGATAAATAGGGCTCTGCGATGTCAACTGGATTTACTAAAGCCGCCACAAAAGTTCTCAGTGTTGACCAAGACTTTGAAGGAAACGGTGAAAAGGCTCAAGCAAAACAAAAGAGAGGTCACGACCAAACAGCGAGTGAGAGAAATGCAATTAGAGCATATGATATGGTGTTGGTACGTCACGCAAAATGCCAAAGTGGAGAAACGCCAGAGTAGTACAAGTTTTGGGGGAGAGGTATTATACAGTACAGTATACAGACACGGGAGCAAGACAAAATTAAGGTTTACGTGGATGCCTTGAGACTGCACCCACAGTCAAATCAACTACCAACCCAGCAGCAAGTACAAGATGAACCAGATCTAGAGCCTAGAGACGTCGCAGGTAGTAATAGAGACAACAAACGAGAGGTACAATTTAGCAGTGACACAGAGCCTGAGTCCTTAGACGATGGTACAGAAGACGAGTTGAGTGCGCCTGAAGTTGCCACAGGAGTAGAGCAGCCAAGAAGAAGTCAGCGTACTACAAAGGCGATACCACCTACTAGATATGGAAAGTGGACAATGTAGAGAGGCTATAGAACTGATATAATCATAGTGCTGTAAATTTTGTGTTTCGCGTAGAAAGGAGGGAGATGATGTGGCATCCGGGGTTTCATAGGCGGGGCAGCTCAGTCATTTGGATAGCCGGCTAACGGATACATGTTTTCTTTGTTGTGTCTCTTGTGTTCAATTACATTTATTCTTACCAATCTTTGAGTCCTATGCTACAGCACTGAGCATGCGCGTGTCTACTTTTGGCGCCAACATGGAGTGCATTTTTGCACATCAGCCGCGCCCAGAATAATTGAATTCAACTACGTTTAACGGTGTACACGTACACTAAATTCCAGATAATTGAAATATCAGTAGACATACCAAACCGTAACTATCAGTTTGTTTTGTTTGAAAGTTAATTAAACTACCATGGTGGTGTGTTGAGATACATCCCAAAAGAGGTCGAAAAAGCATTTCATCAACTGAAAGTAAGAAAATCTGCGGGCCCTGATGAAGTAGAGTGCGAACACCTTAGGTATGGTGGCTTTGACTTAGTTATCCACATGAGTACAGCTTTTACTGCTTGCTTAAGACATTCCGTTGTCCCAACTCAATTTTTGGAGTCTTATGTTGTTCCAGTCATTAAAGATAAACATGGTGATGCCAGTGATCCAGACAATTACAGAGGAATAGCTGTTTCGTCAACAATATCAAAGCACTGGAACTAATAATGCGTGACAAGTTGCATGGTATGCTGATGTCTAGTCAACAACAATTTGGTTTCAAAAAGGGTCATGGATGTTCTAATTGTTCCTTTGTTTTGAAGGAGACTGTCGACTTCTACCTATCAAATGATAACAAAGTATATGTGCGTGCTCTTGATTTATCAAAAGCATATGATAAAGTTTCCTTTTATTGTTTGTTTAACAAGTTACTGGACAGAGGTGCTCTTGTCTATTGGTTAGATTTCTTGCCAAGTGGTATTCATGTCAAGAAATGAAAGTTAAGTGGAACAATCACTGTTCTTCACATTTTGCGTTGGAAATGGTGTACGACAAGGGAGCGTTTTATCTCCATCTTTGTTCAATCTCTATATAGATGATCTTTTGACACAGCTTAGCTTTTCTGGTCTCGGAGCTAGAATAGCAGATCTATACCTCGGGTGCTTGACTTACGCAGACGACATAACACGTCCCCAAATGTTGCTGGATTACAACAAATGTTAGATATATGTACTACGTATGCGAATGAGCATGATCTGATATACAACACCAAAAAGAGTGTCGTAATTACATTCAAGCAGGGACGATGGAAACACTCTAGTGAATTAGATGTCTTTCTCAATGGCAATAGATTACCAAACAAGGAGAAAATAACACATTTGGGCGTTGTCATGAATGGTTGCTGTATAGTACAGAGCACATTGGAGGCTAGAAAAAGAAAATTTTATGCTGCTGTAAATGGTGTCATTAGCCGACTTGGTAGAAGTTGTCCAAAAGATAGCGTATGGATGACAATCATGGAAAGGCAACTATTTCTAGTTCTTGCATATGGAAGTCATTTGTGGAATTTTGAACGAAGTATAGTGGAGACGTCTGTTAACACAGCGTATCAAAAAGATATTCGTCGTGGGCTTGGTATGAGACAAAGAGACTCTATAGTAGAAAGAATTCCGGACTTTGTTCAGGCATCTCTTAAGACGAAAATACTACAGACTAAATTTCGTAAATGGGCCATAGATTCAAGAAATGAACTTGTGAGAGCACTGGCTTTGCTAATAGTTAGACGTAGTTATCCTGGACACGGATTGGATATGGTAGATGGTAATGTTTTACGTGTAGGTTAAGTGATTTTGTGTGTTAGTTATGTCAGTTGTCTACATGTGTGTATGTATGTTATATGTTGCCCCTATGAGGGAACTACACCAGATTTGGTATGATAAAAATAAATTATTATTATTATTATTATTATTATTAGCGCAATAGACGAATCTACTTTGCACGTTTTAGCAAATCTGCTTTGCATATAATGACAAATCTCATTTGCGTATTATGGTCGGAGCCAACACTTTCACTTTGCAGGACAATAAATGAAAAGTTTTCATCTAATTTAATAATTTTGATTACTATTAAGGCTTAACTTATCTTACAATGCAATAGCATTAGCTTAGTTGTTCATTCTGTTTGTCGTCATTACCGTAATTACACAATTAAATAATTAATTCATAGATATGTACACGTGTTGATCAGGAAGTGACGCATTTCCAGGTTTAGTGAGACAATTATTTATCAACACAACATATTAACAACGCGCCAACAGTAACGTTACTGATATATATCGTTTGTAAAACAAGGTGACATGCACACCCTAAAATTAATTTATTAGCTTGATATGTTGGAATTAAGACCCGACATGCTCGACACCAACTATACTATATAACCACTACGATTTGCAGCATCTGTATGATCAGAAACGACGGTCGCTTGTAGTTCAAGTTACGATGTTGCTGTTGTATGAACTTGTGTGTTACATCACTGTCTACTTGTTGGCTGTTACTGGTGGAGGTAAAGCTGCATCTGCAATTGTAGAAGGTCGAGTTCCATTGACTTCAGGTCCATGCATATTTGCAACTGAAGGAACACTTCGTTGGAATCACGAGAAACAAGTGCTAGAGGTCACAACTCTGCCACAGAACTCGCTTGATCCTTCATTCGGATTGTTTGCTGTATTGTTGTGTGCATGTGCTGTGTACTTACACGTGTGATTGCATGCTGTCTATTCTAGGCATGTAACGGCTCTGAGTGGGTTGGAGTTGTTGGTCATTCCTACCAACTAGGCTCAAAAATTCTTCTGCAGTATCATGCAAACAAATCAACCAACAAGAACGAGCTGTCAAGAACGGAGTTTACTGGATACAACCACCAGCATCTAGGTCTCCCTTTCAGGTAGAAAGTAACAAAGTAGACGTAGAAAAAGACACAAACAGGTCAAGTAGTTCTGTATTTGTTCAGGCTTATTGTGACATGCAAACAGATGGAGGTGGTTGGATGCTGCTGTATGCATACAAACACAGAAAAGGCACTAAATATGATCTCGTTACTGCATTGCCAACCAGCCCTGATGGATACTCACATCAACTGCTCAACAACATGACAATATCTACAGGGTCAGTAAACAAATGTTTGTCAAGGTTATGTCACGTGACCAATCTGATTGTTGTGTACTAAAAAGTAGGTCACACAAGAGTTGAGATTTTACTATACACCAAGCCACCACAACAGAGTCGTTCATTTTAAAACAAACAACAGAAATATTATTCAAACTGCTTATGATGGAAAGAAACATTTCTCTGTGTCAGGCTGGAGGTTCGTATCTTGTGTAAAATGTAACTAAAAATCAATTTTAATATTTGATTGTATTTTAGCTCAAAAACTGAAAAGTTGACTGGACACACAGCGCACCTTCCAGATGCAACCAACTCTGTATGGTCTGTTACTTATCAAACAGCAGGATTTACAGACTTTCCTTTTTACCGTGGTGGTACCTACCATTGGGGAATTGCACCCAATGATGGATCAGGTCGAGTTGAGTGTGATGACAATGGAAACAACAATTATGACACTCTCCACCGTGTGTTTGTCAGAGATTAGACAACTAGAGTGACACTTCTGAGTATACATGCATGTATCTAGTATGTGAGCCATAGCTACTGTAGCTGTGCAACCACTAGCATAGAATTAAGTGTTATTGTCATAATCAAATATACAATATCAAAGATCAAATTATTTGTACAGAAAAGCAGCTGTTGACCACACAGAATGTAGTGCAATAAATTAAGTTAATTAATTAATGATGGTATCATCAACTACACTTCCCTTCTCTCTAGCATGGATCAAGTTAGGTAGAGATACACACATTTAGCATTTATAGTTAAGTAGTTCTCTTTGCTGTTAATCTGTCCATCAGTTTGCCTATCTTTCTTTCTGACAGTCTGTTTTCCGGCCAGCATCTGTGCAAACACTTAGCATGCAATTAATTTAAGCTACAGATCAAGTCTGTTGGCAACCTTTAGTCTGTCTTTGCATGTGTACTTGCCCACCCAAATTATAATCAAATCACACACACACACACACACACACACACACACACACACACACACACACACACACACACACACACACACACACACACACACACACACGCACGCACGCACACACGCGCGCGCATAGCATAGATGAAGACAAAACCAAGTATACGCCACCATGTCAACCTACACTCTATCTAGACAGCTTGTATGGTTTCTCTGTTGTTGTATCTGCTGTAACGTTGTGTGTACGTCAGTGTCTTCACAAACACATCAATGAGTTCTTGCTCTTCATCCGTACTATCATTCTGAGACTTGCGTCGCTCCAGAAGCATAAAAACCTCCGAATTAATCAACGCTTCTGCGTTCTCAAACTCTAGAACATACAAAACAGTTCGATATCTATCTATCTATCTATCTATGAGGATACCGGTTAACTATACATGAGCACACCGGTTACCTCACTAGGACACCGGCTAACTCATGAGGACGCCGGCTAACTATACATGAGCACTCCGGTTAGCTCATGAAGATACCGGTTAACTCATGAGGACACCGGCTGGCTACATGACGACTCCGGTTACTCAGTGTAATTTTGGTCTACATAACGCGCCGTAAACCCGAGCGTAGTAAATACTAGTCCACAAGAAAAGCGTGCCACTGCCTCTCAAGTATCTAATACACAATAACATGCTATAATGAACTACTGTATGTTTACATGATGGAAGAAATCACAACATGTGACGGAAAGCAGAGCTAAACATACCTTTCCGTAGATAGTGTCCGTTTCATATCGTGAAGCAGCGGTTCCTTACGTAGTCAAGAGCGTAATATTTTACTGTCGCAACTTGCAAGCGATTGACTTCTCAGAATCTGTCTCGTCAAAGCTGCGAGTTATGCTGACAATTAATCGTCTCTACCGTAATACAGACTATAGCTATGTAATATTATATGACATAATGTTGGTAGAAACGCACAGTATGACATGCAGATCGAAGAACGAATGTTGTTTATACTGTACCGCTTGAGACAACACACGGACAGTCGTGACTGCATGCCTAGCGAGAAGATCCTAGCTAGAGAGCGGAGACCTAGCTAAACCGGACTCTCCGTAGTATTAAAGTTAACGCCTAGACAGAAACAGCGGTGCTAATAATTATAGCAGACGGTATAGCTACAGATTCTTTGTTTATCAGCTAGTGCACGAGACACGGGACGTTGTGACAACTGACGCAGCCGCATTTTGTAGATAGCTTTCGGTATTGTATACAAAATTTGTCTCGAGAAAGTCGTAAATTATTATAAGACGGTTGTCTACTTGATTAGTTTGCAAAGCCCGGGATGGTTCAACACCAACCTATAAAACTTCATCGTTTGCAGCATTTCTCTATAACATCAGACTGAGGGTCTCTCGTTTACGGTTGTGTATATCTGAGTTTAGTTGAAATTACAATGCTGCCGTTGTTTGAACTCGTGGTCTCTATCAGTGTCTGCTTGTTGGCTGTTACTGGTGGAGGTAGAGCTGCACCTGCAATTGCAGAAGTGCAGGTGACTTTCACACAAGGTCCATGCTCAAATGAAACACTTCGTTGGAACCGTGAGAGACGAGTACTAGAGGTGACAGATTTTTTCTTCTGTACGTATACTGTATGTACTGGCTTACAGTGAAAGCTGTGACTGTTGTTGCGATTGGCTAAACAAGTTGTCAGAGTTCTAGCGTGTAATGCGTACGTGTGTGTGTGTGTGTGTGTGTGTGTGTGTGTGTGTGTGTGTGTGTGTGTGTGTGTGTGTGTGTGTGTGTGTGTGTGTGTGTGTGTGTGTGTGTGTGTGTGTGTGTGTGTGTGTGTGTGTGTGTGTGTGTGTGTGTGTGTGTGTGTGTGTGTGTGTGTGATTACTGTTTGTTGTAGGTATGCAATGGTGTTGAGTGGGTTGGAGTTGGTGATTGTTCCAAAGCGAAAGGCTCAAAATCCTTCCCTGGAGCATCATGCAAAGACATCAAGCAGCAAGGAGTTGAAGAAAACGGCATTTACTGGATACAACCACCAGGATCTAAGTCTCTCTTTCAAGTATGAATCACACAAATAAACAAAATGCACACATTTAATAAACAAATAAATTTGTTCAGGCTTATTGTGACATGAAAACGGATGGAGGTGGTTGGATGCTGCTGTATGCATACAAACACAGAAAAGGCACTAAATATGATCTCGTTACTGCATTGCCAACCAGCCCTGATGGATACTCACATCAACTGCTCAACAACGTGGGAATATCCACAGGGTCAGGAAACAATGTTTGTCAAGGTTATATCACGTGACCAATCTGATTGTTATGTGTAGATGGGCACAAGAGTTGAGATTTTACTGTACAACAAGCCACCACAACAGAGTCGTTCATTTTAAAACAAACAACAGAAATATTATTCAAACTGCTTATGATGGAAAGAAACATTTCTCTGTGTCAGACTGGAGGTTTGTATCTTGTGTAAAATGTAACTAAAAATCAATTTTAATATCTGATTGTCTTTTAGTTCAAAACAAACTGAAAAGTTGACTGGACACACAGCACACCTTCCAGATTCAACCAGTCATATTTGGGGTGGTAGTCATGAAACAGCAGGATTTACAGAGTTTCCTTTTTACCGTGGTGGTACCTACCATTGGGGAATTGCACCCAGATATAGTCGATTTGAGTGTGATGACTATGCAAACAACTACAATTATGACACTCTCCACCGTGTGTTTGTCAGAGACTAGATTGCAAAAGCAAAGCTGCTGACTATACTGTATGTACGTGTGTATTGCAATAAACTAGTTGTGCATGCAATGATTGTAGAGAAAGAGTTTGAAATAGAAAACGGCTAATGAACGGTGTAAGTTCACATAATCAAATACAACAGCAATGCAAAATCTCTAAACATACACTTCTCAAATAATTAGATACACAAACAGAGTTTTACCACACTGATTATATACAGTATTACACTTATACTACAATGTAGATCTCATTAATTAACACTTTTCTTCCAACTTCTTCACACACATGCATTAACGTAGCAGCTAGGCTACATGTTGTATTTGATGGTAAGTAATTCTTTACATTCCCTGGTATGTTTATCTGTTTATCAGTTTGCTTGTGTTTACTTTAACTATCTGTTTCCCAGCCAGTGTGTCTGCAGACGACCCAGTGAACCATCCATCCAGTCTGTTTGTCAATATCCAGTATGAGTCTGTCTGTCTGTCTTTGTGAAGTTGTTTCGTCAAGTCAGCAAACATCCAGTAACGTCAGTCAACACAATACAAAATAATTTATAGAGTAGTAAATATTAATTAATGCCACAACAATTAATAAAACATTATTTAAAGCAAACAAACTGCATAAATAATGTCAGCTTGATACAGCAAACGCACTTTCTAAGTTTTTGTTTGTACATCAGAAATCACTAACCAGTGACCACATCGAGATTGATACGTCAGTGTCCTCACAAACACATCAGAGAGTTCTTGCTCTTCATCCGTGCTATCATTCTAAGACTTGCGATGCTCCAGAAGCATAAATATAAACATCCGAATTAGTTAATCAACGCTTCTGCGTTCTCAAACTCTACAACATACAAAACAGTTCGAAACGAGTAAAAACGCGCGAGATAAAAGAAAAAGGAAGAACATTAGACTCCACCACATTTTCCAAGTCGTAACTCGGACGCGTCTTCTTTCTTGGGTGTAATTGTTGTTACAAGAACCGTGCTAAGAGGGCCCGGATGTAGTTTTCGACATCCAAACTGTACATAGTTTGCGCATTTTTGACCTTTGTGATAGATACCTAGTCTCACGCATCAAGCACGAACACTGTAAAGTGCGATTTCATGCATGTGTCTAGATACATGGTTGTAAGTCTTTATATTTCTAGCTAGACAGCAATTGTGATAGACGACGTTGGTGCCTAGAGATAGTTAGATGGATCGACTGACAGACACAATGAAACGCAACTACAGTTTTATTCTACCCGTATGGCGCGTTATGTAGGCCAAAATTACACCACTATATATATATATATATATATATATATATATATATATATATATATATATAACAAACACATGAGGACACCGGTTAATTAACTAGACATGAGCCCACCTGTTAGCGCTAGCTCATTAGGACATCGGCTAACTCAATGTAATTTTGGCTTACATAACGCGCCATATACTCGAGTGTAGTAAATACTAGCCAACAAGAAATACGTGCCACTGCCCCTCAAATATCTAGTACACAATAACATGCTATAATGAAATAGATATGTTTACGTAATAACATGATCGAATAAATCACAACATGCGTCGGAAAGCATGCAGAGCTAAACACACCTTTCCGTAGATAGTGTCCGTTTCATATCATGAAGCAGCGGTTCCTTACATAGTCAAGAGCGTAATGTTTTACTGTCGCAATTTGCAAGTAATTGACTTCTCAGAATCTGTCTCGTCAAAGCTGCGAGTTCTGCTGACAATTAACGTATACGTAAATCGTCTTTACCGTAATACAGACTATAGCTAGGTATGTAACATTAGATGGTGGTAGAAACAGTATGACAAGCAGATCGAAGAACGAATGTTGTTTATACTGTACCGCTTGAGACAACACACGGACACGCGTGACTGCATGCCTAGCGAGACGATCCTAGAGAGCGGAGACCTAGCTAAACCGGACTTTCCGTAGTATTAAAGTTAAGACCTAGACAGAAACAGCGGTGCTAATAATTATAGCAGACGGTATAGCTACAGATTCTTTGTTTATCAGCTAGTGCACGAGACACGGGACGTTGTGACAACTGACGCAGCCGCATTTTGTAGATAGGTTTCCGTAGTATATACCAAATTTGTCTCGAGAAAGTCATAAATTATTATAAGACGGTTGTCTACTTGATTAGTTTGCAAACTCCAGGATGGTTCAACACCAACCTATAAAACTTCATCGTTTGCAGCATTTCTCTATAACATCAGACTGAGGGTCTCTCGTTTACGGTTGTGTATATCTGAGTTTAGTTGAAATTACAATGCTGCTGTTGTTTGAACTCGTGGTCTATATCAGTGTCTGCTTGTTGGCTGTTACTGGTGGAGGTAGAGCAGCACCTGCAATTACAGAAGTGCAGCTTACTTTCACACAAGGTCCATGCTCAAATGAAACACTTCGTTGGAACAGCGAGAAATGAGTACTAGAGGTGACAGATTTTTTCTTCTGTACGTATTGGCTTACAGTGAAAGCTGTTGGCTAAACAAGTTGTCAGAGTTCTAGCGTGTAGTGCGTGCGTGCGTGCGTGTGTGTGTTTGTGTGTGTGTGTGTGTGTGTGTGTGTGTGTGTGTGTGTGTGTGTGTGTGTGTGTGTGTGTGTGTGTGTGTGTGTGTGTGTGTGTGTGTGATTACTGTTTGTTGTTGGTATGCAATGGTGTTGAGTGGGTTGGAGTTGGTGGTTGTTCCAAACTGAAAGGCTCAAAATCCTTCCCTGGAGCATCATGCAAAGACATCCAGCAGCAAGGAGTTGAAGAAAACGGCATTTACTGGATACAACCACCAGGATCGAAGTCTCCCTTTCAAGTATGAATCACACAAATAAAGCAAATGCACACATTTAATATACAAATAAATTTGTTCAGGCTTATTGTGACATGAAAATGGATGAAGGTGGTCGGATGCTGCTGTATGCATACAAACACAGAAAAGGCACTAAATATGATCTCGTTACTGCATTGCCAACCAGCCCTGATGGATACTCACATCAACTGCTCAATAACATGGGAATATCCACAGGGTCAGTAAACAAATGTTTGTCAAGGTTGTGTCACGTGACCAACATGATTGTTATGTGTAGGTGGGCACAAGAGTTGAGATTTACTGTACAACAAGCAAACACAACAGAGTCGTTCATTTAAAACAAACAACAGAAATATTATTCAAACTGCTTATGATGGAAAGAAACATTTCTCTGTGTCAGACTGCAGGTTTGTATCTTGTGTAAAATGTAACTAAAAATCAATTTTAATATTTGATTGTATTTCAGCTCAAAACAAACTGAAAAGTTGACTGGACACACAGCACACCTTCCAGATGCAACCAGTCATATTTGGGGTGGTAATCATCAAACAGTAGGATTTACAGAGTTTCCTTTTTACCGTGGTGGTACCTACCATTGGGGAATTGCACCCAGATATAGTCGATTTGAGTGTGATGACTATGCAAACAACTACAATTATGACACTCTCCACCGTGTGTTTGTCAGAGACTAGACTGCAAAAGCAATACTGCTGACTATACTTTATGTAAATTGCAATAAACAAGTTGTGCATGCAATGATTGTAGAGTAAGTGTTTGAAATAGAAAATAGCTTAAGTGTTGTTCATATAATCAAATACAACAGCAATGCAAACTCTCTAAAACTACACTTCTCTAATGATTTACATACACAAACAGAGTTTTACCACACTGAGTCTATACAGTATTACACGTATATGGAATTATGCATAGATGATGTAGATCTCATTAACACTTTCCTTCCAACTTCTTCACACACAGTCACAGCTACATGTTGTA
Organism: Corticium candelabrum; assembly: GCF_963422355.1. Taxonomy (NCBI): domain Eukaryota; kingdom Metazoa; phylum Porifera; class Homoscleromorpha; order Homosclerophorida; family Plakinidae; genus Corticium; species Corticium candelabrum. The sequence goes on along the minus strand of NC_085098.1, from coordinate 7,624,507 downwards.
TTTGATGTAAGTAATTCTTTACGTTCCCTGGTATGTTTATCTGTTTATTCGTTTGCTTGTACTTTCTTTGACTATCTGTTTACAGCAAGTGTGTCTGCATACGACCCTGTGAGCCCATCCATCCAGTCTGTTTGTCATTCTCCAGTCTGTCTGTCTCTGTGTACTTGCTTCCTCACGTCAGCAAACATTCAGTAACGTCAGTCAACAACACAGAGAGAATGTATAAACTATGAAACATTATTTACAGCAAACAAATGGCATAATATCAGCTCAGTACAGCAAACACACGCCCACAGTTTTCCACATTTGAAATCACCAACCAGTGACCACGCGCAAGAGATTGAGTACATTTAATTAATATCAACTAAATTTCCAAATAGTGACAACAAACATCCACACATGACATTCATATAACTCACAATACATCAAAGTTACCAAGAGCTTTCTTGGCAGGAATTTTGTTCCATCGAACGCTGAATGGAGACGAAAGTGACTCGCATCTCTAACGTAAAACATCAAGCACAATTAGACTTACTCAGGAATGTCTCGTCCTGGAATGACGATGTAGAGTATGTCACTGGTGAGACTGTATTTCATGGCTCTGTCTGCTGCAGTCGTCCATGTGAGTGACGGAGATGCATTCACCTGCAACAGATCATACAAACAATACAAACAGTTTTAATTAAAATATAAAAATCAATCAAACGTATTACAACATTCAGTCAGCAAAGATTCATAACAAACAGAGACAAACATGCACCACAACTGTCACACAAATTACCTCTATTAGCCACGGTTTGAGAGCTGTGTCAATCGTGATATCATAGCTACACAAACACACACACACACACACACACACACACACACACACACACACACACACACACACACACACACACTAAAAAAGTCATTGCCCACATGTCACACCTCTTTTCCTCTCGTTCCTTCCAAGTACATCTTGAGGTTATGTATCGACCATTTGCCACCATGACTGTCATTATATTTCTCCTGTAACAATCACACGTTCATCAAGAGTCTATAGAAACGAGGCGACATTAAAGCCTATCATTAGCCCTAAGGCGTATCTCAACGGATATCCAGGGTGCACACAAACCCTTGTCGTGTGGTATGTGAGTCATACATGTTCGTGGCATGCGTTTGCAAGGCAATAGGACACCACACAGCTTGTGCGGCAATGGCTGCTCAGCTTTTCAAGAAGTTGACGTTTGTCTGCGTCACAAAGTGTGTGTGTGTGTGTGTGTGTGTGTGTGTGTGTGTGTGTGTGTGTGTGTGTGTGTGTGTGTGTGTGTGTGTGTTCAGATCAAAACTTCCACTACCAGTCTTGGTAATAATTAATTAAATAACTAATATATTTTTCAAGGTACGTTACTAGTAAATATAATGCACATGCATAGACAGTGCATTGCCTAGCTTTGTCTGATGCTTTGCCCCAAAACGTTATGAGAACAAGTTGTAAGATATATGCTAATAAGGATTTCCTACTTAACGTAACTCATCCAAATATCCTTATTTCTAAATGTATTATTATATTTTTCTACTTAATCAGCCATTCCCATGATCACAAGTGTGCAGCAATCTATCAGTCCTGCACTATTGTCTGGCTACTTGTTAAATACCCTACTGATGACGTCATAAGACACGCCCCAGTGTGCCACACATTTGTGTACAATATCTATGCTACACACTGGTGTTCCTTACTTACAGCATGTTTTTGAATCGACACGTTTGTGAGGTAAACGAACATGTTCTCCAGCTCACTCGTGCTGCTGTTGTATTTCACTGTGCAAAAACGACAAAATCCAAGCCGGTACCTGATCGGTACAACAAACTGGTTAGCATCATCACACAGAATATGCAGACAGTGTGTGTTGTGTACATGTATGCCTTGAGGGATCGATAGCTGGTGACAAGAACGTAGAGACGAAGGTCGAATTTCTTGCCTCCAATGAGAAGCGGGTCTTCTAGGTATCGTTGGATGATGTAAGCATCTTTGCCGGGAACGTGAGCTGGTCTGTAGAACATGATGAAAGGGATGAGTCTGACTGACTGTTGTTTGATTGATTGTGGTGTTGATGCTTGTTGTTTAACGTGTATAGGTGTGAAAATATGTTTATGTTGATGTTGTGTGTGTCTGGCTGTCTGTCTCTTTCCTGTCTGTCTGTCTGTCTGTCTGTCTGTCCATTTGTTTGTCTGTCCATCTGTTTGTCTGTCTGTCTGTCTGTCCATCTGCCTGTCTGTCTGTCTGTCTGTCTGTCCATCTGGCTGTTTGTCTGTCTGTCCTTCTGTCTGTCTGCCTGTCTATCTGTCTGTCTGCCTGTCTGTCTGCCTGTCTGTCTGTCTGCCTGTCTGTCCATCCACCTGTCTGCCTGTCTGTCCATTCGTCTGTCCATCCGTCTGTCTGTCTACCTGTTTGTCTGTCTGTCTGTCTATCCATCTGTCTGCATGCCTGTTTATCTATCTATCTGTCCATCTGCCCATCTGTCTGTGTGTCTGTGTGCACATGTCTGTCCATCTGTCTGTCTGCCTGTCTGTCTGTCTACCTGTTTGTCTGTCTGTCTGTTGTGTGCTTCCTTTCTTTGTCTCGTCTTTACATCTATCTTATCATTGTTCAATGCTTCCTTACATGCCTCTTCCGTCTCTAGACCATTTCTTTATCTGACTGAGCTTATTCACCAGGAATATGCCAACACCTTGTGCTACAACAGATATGCACACATAAACACATACACCCATGTGTGTGCCAACACACATACAAAATGGCAAATGGATAAGGAGCTGCCGTAAAACGGTAATGCCCCCAGCCAGATGGCTGGGTTCCTGTGCACTTAAGCAGGAGCTATGGACCGTGCTAAGTAATCTCTTGGAGCCTGGCAAGGCGTTCGCAGGAGCACCGACTGCGACGCTAACTGTGGTGTGGGCACCCGAAGTCCCACCCGGGCCCCCAGTGGCTGATCATGATGGACTTTGTCGGAGGCCTTTGCCACCCCAGTCAATGACCAGGTACTCATTTATACTTCTGAGTCGAGAAAGGCAATTGTGTGTAAGTTTCTTGCCCAAGGAAATTATGCCATAGCTCGCCATCACTGTGACTTGAACTTGCAATCCTGCAAGTTCCCGGATGTTTCCTTTCTCCAAACAAACTCTCTAACCGATTGAGCCACAGCACCACACACACACACACACACACACACACACACACACACACACACACACACACACACACGCACACGCACACACCACGCAATGTGCAACCAATGATATTTACCCTTTCCTGTTGGTTTCATAATCGAAGGGCTAGAAGGATTCTTACTAAAACCCTCAACAATTGGTTGGTGATTTCAGATGTTCAAAACTGTGCGAGTGTGTTTGCACGCTATACTGAGCTGATATTATGCCATTTGTTTGCTGTAAATAATTTTTCATTAAATTGTTGTTTGATACTTTATAATTCTTTCCGTGTTGTGTTGACTGACGTTACTGGATGTTTGCTGACTTGAGGAAGCAAGTACACAGAGACAAACAGACTGGATAGATGGCTCGCTGGGTCGTCTGCAGACACACTGGCTGGAAAACAGATAGTCTAAGAAAACACAAGCAAGCAAGTAAACAGATAAACAGATAAACATATCAGGGAATGCAAAGAATTACTTACATCAAATGCAGTTTGTTTGTACACCTGATTGTGTGTGAACGAGTTGGAAGGAAGGTGTTGAAGAAATGTAGTATTGTAAGCATACATGCGTATATATACTGATTGGGGTAAATCTTGATTGTGTCTCTAAATCATAAGAAATGTATTTTGCATTGCTATTGTATATAAACTGCAGGTGCAGCTCTACCTCCACCAGTAACAGCCAACAAACAGACGTTGATATAAAACACAAGTTCAAACAACAGCATCCTAATCTGATGACACGAATGAAAGCATCTGCAAACGATGAGGTTATAGGTCGGTCGTACAGTCTGTACTCTTTATTATTAGATTAGAGCACTATATATATATATATATATATATATATATATACTGACTGACACGTAAGATAAAGTCTAGACTGATCGAGCAACGCACTCCTAGACTAGTACTCTAGCCTGTAAACAATTACTAGTAGTCAGTCAGTTCCGTCTCGCCAGAGGAGCATATCACGTGCACATGATGTCAAAAGTTTGGCTAGACTATGGAGCGTACGCGTCAGGTACACTTGCTCCAGTCTAGTGCCCAAATCTCGCGGAAGTCTGGCGGCTTGGTCTCAGCAATTCAAAGTCTAAGGTTTAGAAGCAGCGACGAAACAGGAAAGAAGTCAAGAGAGACACAAGTGGCCTGAGCGGCAATATTTCCCACTAGAGCTGGTCAGAAGGTGATGCAATATGGAAGTTTTCAACACTTTTACATACGCGGAACTGAGGCAAAGACAAAAATGATGTGAAGACCTTCCTAACAATTAACTGTCAACCCCACCGCAACATCCTATTCCAAGACACCGTTTCTGGCGGGGAGGAGCACTCAACCAAACGCGTGACCACTAATTTTTACAGAGCAGTTGACTGAACAGAACAAAGACGTGTTCACAGAAATAGGAGCATAAATGTAGGTGCGTGGGCACAAGAGTTGAGATTTTACTGTACAACAAGCCACCACAACAGAGTCGTTCATTTGAAAACAAACAACAGAAATATTATTCAAACTGCTTATGATGGTAAGAAACATTTCTCTGTGTCAGACTGGAGGTTCGTACTTTGTGTAAAATGTAACTAAAAATCAATTTTAATATTTGATTGTATTTTAGCTCAAAAACTGAAAAGTTGACTGGACACACAACACACCTTCCAGATGCAACTAACTCTGTGTGGGTTGTTACTCATCAAACAGCAGGATATTTACAGACTTTCCTTTTTACCGTGGTAGTACCTACCGTTTGGGAATATTGCACCCAAACGTGGTCGATTTGAGTGTGATGACGTTCCCAACAACTACAGTTATGACACTCTCCACTATGTGTTTGTCAGAGACTATAGACTGCAAAAGCAATACTCCTGACTATACTGTATGTAAATTGCAATAAACAAATACAATAGCAATGCAAACTCTCTAAAACTACACTTCTCTAATGATTTAGATACACAAACAGAGTTTAACCACACTGAATATATACAGTATTACACGTATATGGAATTATGCGTAGATGATGTAGCTCTCATCAACACTTTCCTTCCAACTTCTTCACTCACAGTCATGTAGCTACACGTTGTATTTGATGTAAGTAATTCTTTAAATTCCCTGGTATGTTTATCTGTTTATCTGTCTATCAGTTTGCTTGTATATGTTATAGTTGACTATCTGTTTCCCAGCCAGTGTGTCTGCAGACGACCCTGTGAGCCATCCATCCAGCCTTTTTGTCAATATCCAGTCTGTCTGTCTTTGTGAAGTTGTTTCCTCAAGTCAGCAAACATTCACTAATGTCAGTCAACACAATACAAAAGAATTTATAAAGTAGTAAATATTAATGCCACAACAATTAATGAAACATTATTATCACAGCAAACAAACTGCATACATAATATCAGCTTCTAAGTTTTTGTACATCTGAAATCGCTAACCAGTGACCACAGCAAGAGATTGAGTGCATTAATTAATTAATATCAATTTAAAATTTTCTATCACTTGCTTCTAACTTCTCATTTTACTTCCAAATGGTTAGCTGTGCCTTCCTATCTTCGCCTGTTGACTGTTTTACTGATGTACAAACCCAAGTTCTGCAAAAATCAAGCTAATCAATTAACCAATCATCATTTAATTAATTAAATTAATAATATAAGTCTAAAGAGATAAACTTTGAAAGAACTACCATCTGTCCCGACTCCCAACCAAACTCCACTTTCATCTGAATTTGCCAAACATCCATGGGAAGTTTGACATGCAAGAAAACTTAAGCGCCAACAAATAGGCCGAACGAAACGAGACGTTCTGTCACGCAAATCCAGAGCAATCGTTACGCATGCTCGTGTCTACTTTGGCGCCAACCTCGCGTTCATCCTTCCACATCAGCTGCTAGCCTCGGTATTCCAGGCTGCTTTCTGCACGTGAGCTTATAGCTAACACAGTCAGCCCCTCCCCCTTTTTGACTTCTGTTGGCGTGGAGATGGGTGGAGCCATCACTTACACTTTGCAGAACAATAAATGTAAAGTTTCCATCTAATTTAATAATAAATTGATGATTTTGATGGTTAAAGTTACCATTAAGGCTTAACTTAACTTATCTTACAATACAATAGCATTAGCTTAGTTGTTCATTCTGTTTGTCGTCATTACCGTAATTACACAAGTAATTAATTAATTAATTAATTCATAGATATGTACACGCGTTGATCAGGAAGTGACGCATTTCCAGGTTTAGTAAGACAATTATTCATCAACACAACATACTAACAACGCGGTAACCGTAACGTTACTGATATATATCATTTGTAAAACAAGGTGACATGCACACCCGAGAATTAATTGATTGATTAGCTTGATATGTTGGAATTAAGACCCGACATGCTCGACACCAACTATGCTGTAAAAGTTGCAGCATCTGTGATCAGAGAAAACGTTGGGTACCTAGAGTTAGGATGCTGCTGTTGTATGAACTCGTGATCTATATCAGTGTCTGCTTGTTGGCTGTTACTGGTGGAGGTAGAGCTGCACCTGCAATTGCAGAAGTTCGTCTTACTTTCACACCAGGTCCATGCTCAAATGATACACTTCGTTGGAACCGCAAAACACGAATGTTAGAGGTTCGTAAAATATTAGCTGTTTACTGGCATGATTGTTTCCATCATCATGGTGTAGTGTAAGTGTCAGCATTGCTAGACGTTCTTAACTGGCGTGTGGTGTGTGTGTGTGTGTGTGTGTGTGGTGTGTGTGATTGCTGTTTGTCGTAGATATGCAATGGTATTGAATGGGTTGGAGTCAGTGGATGTTCCAAACTAAAAGGCTCAAAATCCTTCCCTGGAGCATCATGCAAAGACATCCAGCAGCAAGGAGTTGAAGAGAATGGCATTTACTGGATACAACCACCAGGATCGAAGTCTCCCTTTCAGGTACAAAATAAAGAAACAAAGAAAAAGACATTAGAGTTAGTAGCATATTTGTTCAGGCTTATTGTGACATGCAAACAGATGGAGGTGGTTGGATGCTGCTGTATGCATATAAACACAGAAAAGGCACTAAATATGATCTCGTTACTGCATTGCCAACCAGCCCTGATGGATACTCACATCAACTGCTCAACAACGTGGGAATATCCACAGGGTCAGTAAACAAATGTTTGTCAAGGTTATGTCACGTGACCAATCTGATTGTTATGTGTAGGTGGGCACAAGAGTTGAGATTTTACTGTACAACAAGCCACCACAACAGAGTCGTTCATTTTAAAACAAACAACAGAAATATTATTCAAACTGCTTATGATGGAAAGAAACATTTCTCTGTGTCAGACTGGAGGTTCGTACCTTGAGTAAAATGTAACTAAAAATCAATTTTAATATTTGATTGTATTTTAGCTCAAAAACTGAAAAGTTGACTGGACACACAGCACACATTCCAGATGCAACCAACTCTGTATGGTCTGTTACTCATCAAACAGCAGGATTTACAGACTTTCCTTTTTACCGTGGTGGTACCTACCATTGGGGGATTGCACCCAAATTTGGGTCAGGTCGATTTGAGTGTGATGACTATCCAAACAACTACAATTATGACACTCTCCACCGTGTGTTTGTCAGAGATTAGACTGTGTGTAAATTGCAATAAACAAGTTGTGCATGCAATGATTGCAGAGTAAGTGTTTGAAATAGAAAATAGCTGTAAGTGTTGTTCACATAATCAAATACAAGAGCAATGCAAACTCTCTAAAACTACACTTCTCTAATGATTTAGATACACAAACAGAGTTTTAACACACTGAGTATATACAGTATTACACGTATATGGAATTATGCATAGATGATGTAGATCTCATTAACACTTTCCTTCCAACTTCTTCACTCACATGTCTCGTAGCTACATGTTGTATTTGATGTAAATAATTCTTTACGTTCCCTGGTATGTTTATCTGTTTATCTGTTTATTCATTTGCTCTGCAGACGACCCTGTGAGCCATCCATCCAGTCTGTTTGTCATTCTCCAGTCTGTCTGTCTCTGTGTACTTGCTGCCTCAAGTCAGCAAACATCCAGTAATGTCAGTCAACAACACAGAAAGAATTTATAAACTATGAAACATTATTTACAGCAAACAAATGGCATAGTATCAGCTCAGCTAGTACAGCAAACACACTCCCACAGTTTTCCACATGTGAAATCACCAACCAGTAACCCTGCGGCAAGAGATTGAGTGCATTTAAGTAATATCAACTAAATTTCCATCACTTGCTTGTGGCTTATCTCATTTCACTTCCAAATGGTTAGCTGCTTCTTCCCATCTTTGCCAGTTTGGCTGCGTCCTGCAGCTGCTGCTCTCGATTTCCCATCACGACCATCTGCAGTATCAGACAGATGAGCAAGCCTCTCCAGCTCTTCATCATACCTTCACAACACACAATGACAAATATTGACAACCAACATCTACACATGACATTCATATAACTCACAATACATCAAAGTTACCAAGAGCTTTCTTGGCAGGAATTTTGTTCCATCGAACGCTGAATAGAGACGAAACTGACTCGCATCTCTAACGTAAAACATCAAGCACGAATAGACTTACTCAGGAATGTCTCGTCCTGGAATGACAATGTTGAGTATGTCACTGATGAGACTGTATTTCATGACTCTGTCTGCTGCAGTCGTTGATGTGATCGAGTGACGGAGATGCATTCACCTGCAACAGATCATACAAACAATACAAACAATACAAACAATTTTATTTAAAATATAAAAATCAATCAAACGTATTACAACATTCAGTCAGCAAACGTTCATAACAAACAGAGACAAACACATTGCACCACAACTGTCACACAAATTACCTCTATTAGCCACGGTTTGAGAGCTGTGTCAATCGTGATATCATAGCTACACAAACACACACACACACACACACACACACACACACACACACACACACACACACACACACACACACACACAATACTTTGCCAAGTCATCATACGTCTTGTGTGGTTGTATGCCTCACCCGTAACACTCAAAGCAATGCCGATCACTAGCCATCACAGACTGTACGGCCTTCAACAAGTGAACGATAAGACAATGAATGTCATCTCACAGTTATCAGTCACGCGAAACCAGAGCGAGCACTGCGCATGAGCGTGTCTACTTTTGGCGCCAACCTCGCATGCATCTTTGCTGCTATACGTACACCCGCTATTCCAGACTGCTTTCTGCATGTGATGGGAGGAGAGATTATATAGCTATATTATAATCAAATCAGCAAACATCTAGTAACAATAGTCTACACAAATCAAACAGAAATCACCCCCTCCAGAAAAAGACTCTAAAAAGCAAACAAACTGGTTGACGTACATCAGCTCAGTAATGCCATCTTACTCATCCAGCTAGGTTGTCTAGACATTTAAAATAAAATTTTAAACTAACCATGCAGTGCATGACAACAGCAATAAAATTAAACACGAAATAAGATGACAAAATGGCAAGCACTAGGGTCTAATTAATCTATTTAGCCTTTCCTGTTGGCTTCATAATCCAATGAATGAAAAGATTGTTTACAAACTCCTCAACAAAATGTTATAGTCAGCTGGCAGTACACACTTAAAGAAGTCTGATAACACATGCGACAAAATACAAACAATTACTAAATTTATATTCAGGACTCTGTGTGTGTGTGTGTGTGTGTGTGTGTGTGTGTGTGTGTGTGTGTGTGTGTGTGTGTGTGTGTGTGTGTGTGTGTGTGTGTGTGTGTGCATATATTGTTATTTATATTATTTTCATCATTGACTTGTGGCTTAGCTTATCTCAATTCACTTCCAAATGATTAGTCAGGTTGACTGCGTCCTGCAGTTGCTCCTTTTCTCAATTTCCAATCACGACCATCTGCGGCATCGCACAAATAATCAAGCCTCGCCAGCTCTTCGATTATCATTCCTCTACATTTAACACACAACAGTAAATAGTGACAGTTAACATCATAGTCTCTAACTCACAATGCAAAGTTACCAAAAACTGGCAAAAAAATTGTTGTTTATCAAACACCAACTTGCAGCTAACAGAGAGCGTGTTCACACCGACATCTGGACTAGTAATAACTATGATTAAGCTAATTTATGATTAGGCCAACATTAGCGCAAGTGCGTTACCGCTAACTATGATTAGTAAGTCACGTGGGCACGTGAGTGTAATTAGCCTCGACAGTTTTCATCCGTCATATCTGGCAAGAATTCGGTTGAATTGTCTTGACGAATCCATTGCTTTAGATTTTGAAGAGAAAAACATTTAGTTTGCTTTCTCTGGCAGCTCGTTCAGGGATGGCAGGAAGTTGTCACGTGTACAGGCACGTATGTAATAGACATCTGCATGCGCTTCCGTATACGTCGCCATGTTGTTGCTGCGTTTGTACGTTTAAACATACAACGCCATATCAGAAACATCGGCTTCTGGTCTATTACCTCACGTGCCAAAGTCACGTGCATCCACTAATGTGGTTGTAATACTACTCTTTGTGGCGTTAGTGCACTAACGCGAAAGTAATCGTGACTATGACCGGTGTGAACACGCACGCTCAGAGAGCATCAAATTAATTAACGCAATTAGATTTACTCAAAAATTTTTCGTCCTTAAACAACTATGTTGAGAACGTCACAGATGAGAGTGTATTTCTACCAATATGCTTGACACAAGGCACTCACATCATTTACTGTATATATTCACCTAATTCTTTCTTGCTCTGCAAAGTCATGCCACGCCCACTATCAATCATTGTTATTGTGCATAATCGATGCTCGATCCTGACACCCATTCACTTTGCTCATGCCCGGGGCACTAGTTGAGTGTAACAGCCATTAGCAACTTTACAGTTACCCTCCGTGGTGCACCCTAGGCCTCCATGACCGGTTCATGTCCAGCAAATGCAAACTACAATGCAATTACTTTTAACCCAATGGTGTCTAGAGCAAGTGTTCATTGTTACGTGCTACTAATAATCCATCAGTTCTGAGTACCATGTGATGCCCATTAGTCACTTAATTTGAACTTGCTGTGGACACCTAACCCTAGAGCACTTTGCAATTGTTTCACACTTAGCCATGATCATGACCACTTTGCACTTGTTTCTCACTCTAACTATGGCACACCCTATAACTATAGTTTCTATAATATAAACCACGTCGTTTGCAGTATCTCGTCATCAGTTGTACGGTTAATTAACGTTGTGCGTCGATGTTCAAGTTTGTCATTTACATCAGTGTCTGCACGTTGGCTGTTACTGGTCAACGTGCACCTGAACCTTCAGAAATACGAGTGGTTGTCACATCAAGTCCATGCTCGACTGAAACATTTCGTTGGAACAGCGAGAAACGATTCATAGAGGTGTCTTCCTTCAAAAACTATTGTCATCATTGTTGTTTCTATTTAATTGTGTGAGTGTGTCACTGTGTGTGTGTGTGTGTGTGTGTGTGTGTGTGTGTGTGTGTGTGTGTGTGTGTGTGTGTGTGTGTGTGTGTGTGTGTGTGTGTGTGTGTGTGTGTGTGTGTAGTACGTAATTGCTGTATGTCTCTAGGTATGCAATGGTGTTCAGTGGGTTGGAGTTGATAGCTGTTTCAATGTATGGGGCTCAAACTTCAACCCTGGAGCATCATGCAAACACCTCAAACAACAAGGAGTTGAAAAAAACGGCATTTACTGGATACAGCCACCAGGAGCTACGTGTCCCTTTCAGGTATGATGACAAAAGTAAAGCAAATGGACACATTTCTCACCATATTTGTTCAGGCTTACTGTGACATGAAAACAGATGGAGGTGGTTGGATGCTGCTGTATGCATACAAACACAGAGGAGGAACCAAATATGATCTCGTTACTGCATTGCCAACCAGCCCTGATGGATACTCACATCAACTGCTCAACAACATGGGAATATCTGCAGGGTCAGTTAATTAAAAATGTTTGTGTTTTATGTCACGTGACCAATCTGATTGTTATGTGTAGGTGGGCACAAGAGTTGAGATTTTACTGTAGAACAAGCCACCACAACAGAGTCGTTCATTTTAAAACAAACAACAGAAATATTATTCAAACTGCTTATGATGGAAGGAAACATTTCTCTGTGTCAGACTGGAGGTTCGTATCTTGTGTAAAATGTAACTAAAAATCAATTTTAATATTTGATTGTATTTTAGCTCAAAAAATGAAAAGTTGACTGGACACACAGCATTCATTCCAGATGCAATCAACAATGTTTGGGCTGCTACTCATCAAACAGCAGGATTTACAGACTTTCCTTTCTACCGAGGTGCTTCCTACCATTGGGGAATTGCACCCAGATATGGGCCAGGTCGATTTGAGTGTGATGACTATCCAAACAACTACAATTATGACACTCTCCACCGTGTGTTTGTCAGAGACTAGACTGCAAAAGCAATATTGCTGACTATATACTGTTACGTGTATGTATTGCACTAGACAAGTTGTGCATGCAATGATCTCTAGTAAGCATTTGCAATACAAAACACGATAGCAATGCAAAATGATTAAGGTTTACCCCACTCAGTATTTATGCATGTATGCTTACAATACTACATGTCTTCAACACTTTCCTTCCAACTCATTCACATACAATCAGGTGTACATACAAACTGCATTTGATGTAAGTAATTCTTTACATATTCCCTAGTATGTTTATCTTTTTATCTGTCTATTTTTTTAGTTTGCTTGTGTTTTTGTTGACTATCTGTTTTCCAGCCAATGTGTCTGCAGACGACCCAGCAAGCTATCCGTCCAGTCTGTGTGTCGATCTCCAGTCTATGTGTCCCTGTGTACTTGCTTCCTCAAGTCAGCAAACATCCAGTGACGTCAGTTAACAACACACACAGGAAATGTGACACAAAACCCATCTAACTCAACATGTGTTATGCGTGGGTTTCTGTAGATCGAGTTCGTAAAACCCATAGAAATCACAGCATGAAACGTTCCAAACACACAACATGGCCGGGTTTTATTCGACGCATGCGTAGCTGGTAATGCTGCATGAGACAGGCAGAATAGCTAGAATTCGTGTAGACATTCGTAGTTCGTACTATTTATTTGAGCTCTGTAGACCGCGTATATGGTTACGGCTATACGAAACACAAGTAATATGGGTTTTTAGGGTTCTGATGAAAGAATCCACATATCAATAGTTGGAAAATCTGAAACCCAGTCTGAGCAAAGAACTGATGCGTTTACAGTAGCTAAACGTCAGGGAAGCTGCTAATCAAAAGTGATGTAGTATTAGATGACCTCCGTTAGCTAAAATTTGGTACAAAATCAACTTGACAGCAGAGCACGACTGCAGATTACGAAAACCCACTGGGACTTTCGAAACACAAGCAAACCCAATGCAGTTGCTAGTGGAAAACAGAAATGTTGCAATGTTTTGTTGGCATGTCATGTACCACCCTGGGTGCAATTGTGATCCAAGGTCACGCCTACCAACCAGACTGATAGTCTTTACTTTCAACTTCGTGGATCGTAGACTAGCAAGTAGCAAGTCTAGAGAGACTCAACAGCTACCACCTTGGGCCTCCCAAGATGTGACCGTAAGCAGCAGGATCGAGGAGGATCGAAATGAACCAATCGGCGTCACGCTTGGAAACGCGTACCTGAACGGGAGCCAATCACCATCACGCACTGTAATACGCAGGCACTCGGACTCAACCGGCAGTCTCTTTTGGCGGCTCGCTGTCGCAGCGTCTGCAATTGCAAGAGGATTATGCTTTCACCTACCACAGGTACAGCACCGTCCAGCGGCTTGGGTCTCTAACTTAGTTGACGTGGTTTGTACAGATCTATGTGCAGTGCTCTTCAGATGTAGAATGACTTACTGTCTGTTCCCCTTAAGTGTGAACTTTGAAAATCATCAATATCTCTGCTGTTTTTTGTACTTTTGCGATGATCTTGGTATTGTTAGAAACCGCTAGGTCTGGCATTTCTGTTTATCAAATTATCTAAGCCCTTCCTACGAGCGAAACGAAAAGATAATACCTTTGCATATCAAAGAGAAACGGGTGGAGCAATGGTTAATGTCCAATTATCTTGTAAGACCAGCGGATCAGCAACTGGAACCATCTAGGATAATAGGTGTAACATGGTGTAACATGGTCCAACTGGAGCAGCTCTTAGTGCTCTAGTGAGCACACCTGGCATTGGCGGATCCAGGGGAGGTTGAATGGGTTCCATTGAACCCCCTCAGCTGTCGTCGACTTCTGATTCTCAACTCGTTAATTAATTATGGTAGTACCTAGATGTATCCGCGCACGGTTTTGGTACAGTCTCAGTAACAGTTTTTCTCAATCATTGCTGACGAAGTAACAGACATTTCGAACAAGGAGCAATGCTCAATATGTATACGTTATGTTCTGAACAACGATGATAATGAAACGTTCATTAGCTTTGTGGGAGTAGAGAGAATCACTGGAAAAGTACTGGCTACTACCATACTGCAGTGTCTGTAATCTTGTCGCCTGTCTCCTTAATTCTGACCTGCAAGGTCAGTGCTACGACGGTAGTTCGAATATGGCCGGTATGCGGTCAGGGTGTAGAGCTGTTGTGCAAACGTAGGCTCCTAAGGCCATCTACGTTAACTGTGCTGCATATCGGCCAAATCTTGCAGTGGTGTCAGCCTGCAAGATACAGGAGTTCCAGAATACAGAATTGTGCATAGGAGAGACAGCCAGATTCTTTAGACTGTCAGCGAAATGGCAGCGTTTTCTTGAATAAAGCTGTGAATGTCACTTTTCCAGGAAATGTCAGGCAAAAATTGAACGATGCGTGCAGAACCGGTTGGATTCAGCGCATTGATGCTCATGTGGTCTTCCTGGAGCTCCCCGGTCAATGGATGGTCCGACCATTTAATTTTCTACATTTCAATTTTCATGTTTTCATTTTTCAATTTTCAATTTTAGTTAATTTTTTAATTTTAATTTTTAATTTTTAATTTTTAATTTTCCATATTTTTTTGTAAAATGGTTTTCATCTTTTGATGTTTGATTCTTGTCATCTTTAGATTTATCTTTTAAAGTTTGATTTTTAGGCACCTATGTGCTCAAAACTAGAAACTTGAACGCGCTGTTCGCTTCTCTATTTCTAACATGAATAGAAAATAGAAAATAGAAAATTGAATGACCGAAGACGCTAGACACAGCAGGGGTCTCAACGGGGGTCTCAGCAGGGCTTCCATTCATACGCGTGTCTCAGGAGATCACGTTTCCAACACACAAGCAGGTGTTTGTTTTTAGTTTGCTTTCCGTCACGTGCCAAACCACGTTGGCAACTCTTGACAACTTCGCTCTGACACACAACGTGTGCCAGCGAATACCTCGGTCCCTAGCTGTGTAGGTACACGTACTGTACGTGCATTGTACACAACACGCTACCTTTATTGTAGATGAACCGGTTGGAGGAAAATTCTATGCTAGAACTAGATAGGCTCCCCAGTAGCTAGCGGATCGCCGAGTTGGCAACTGCGGTGACGAAGTATACGGAATGACGTTTGCTGTTAGGAAAAATCGAGACACAATTAAAACATCGAAACCGTCAACCTACTACAATTAATTAGGTAGTAGACTGCGCGCTTTCACGGACACACTCTAGAGCAGGGGCGGCGGAGCGAGTTGAAAGTTGAGGGGGCTGAAAGGGTAAACATTACAGAAAGCAGAAATTCTACAGCATAAAGTTGATAAAGTTGGGGGGGCTCCGCCGCCCCTGTAGAGTATGTAGTACACGGTACCGGTACTATATACAAGTGTGGGCGTGGTACTCTAGAGCAGGTCACATTTCTCATTTGCATGACGTCACACAACTCATCAAGTAAACAGACATGCACGTCCATCGTCGACGCCTTCTGAACTCTAGTTGAAGTCGACTCAACCGAACTCTATTTGTTCAACTCAATTAATTAACTCAACTAGCTAACGTAGAACAGTGCGGCTTACAGCTAGAACTAGTTATTAGGTAGACTATGTCGATGTGTCACTCAATGATCTCTGGGCTCTCATTGTCGGCGCGTACGTTCACATCTGCAGTCAAGCTGCGTGACGAGGAGGCACCGGGACCTTGGGTTTGTGGCAGATGGTAACACGATCGGTAGTTCCGTGTCCGACGAGCCGTCGTCGTGAGCTACGTCGCTTCCGAGTTCATTTCGCATTTCTTTTTTGAGCTCTTTCGTGTCGTCGAAACCGCGAAGAGACAGCGGACGTTTGTCGTCTGACCACGTAGCGTTGCAGAGTGGGCAACGCCCGCATTGAGAAGTGCAACGTTCGCAGCCGAGCCGTTGTCGGCAGCAAATAGACACTGCTGTCGGACTTCTGCCGAGCAGGTGGCAAATCTTGCAACGCATCATTCTTGCTGCTATTGTCGCTGCTTTCGATTTAGTGCGTCGTTTCGATGGCAACCGATGGCGAGTCACTTGCTCCGTCTTGTCTTCGATGTTCTCGAGTCGCTCGTGTACTCGTTCGGAGCCGGACTCCAGGCGGCCGAGATGAGCTAGCGCGTCTTCTACTTCGCCGTCGATCTTGAAAAGGATATCCATATCCGGAGATGAGGCACGAGTGCTCGAGCTCAACGACTGCAGCCGGCCGTAACCGATCGCTGTCGACGAGGCGGTGGCCGATGAAGCTCGTTTTCTTTTGATCGGTGCCGTCTCTCGTATAGAATCGAGGTAGCACTTCAGTGAGTCATAGTCCGACTGGAGTACCGCACAGATTCTTCGAGACGGTGCCTTCCAAAGGTCTACGTCTGCATGCATCCAAAGCAACTAGGCTAATTAGTTAAAGCGTAAACGTATATATACATACCAGCTAGAGTGCATGCATGCTTGCTAGTGCATTTGAGCATGCAAGGCTCTAGGGTGAACGACATGTTCGTGCACAGACAAATTATAGAAGACCGCGCTGCTTGCTGCAGAGACTCCTAGATAAACACCTCGTCGTGCATACTGTGCGTGCAGAGATGTAACGTATATCCTACCTCTTGTTCCGTCGTCATCTGCGAACGGTACGCCGCGGTTGTCCACTAGAATAATTCGGTCGTCACACGGAACAACACCTCGAGGTTCGAAGTGACTCTGAACTAAGTCAGTAATATGTAGTAGGCTGACGTCACTTTCGGCAAAGCGAACGTACGTCTGCGAACGTACTTCGGCTAGCTGCGGCTTGTTTCGAACGACTTCCATAGACCACAGGTCAACACTCTTCTTGATTTCTCTGACTGCCGATTGCGACCGCGCTTTCTTGCTGCTCGGTGCTACCGATCTAAACGCAGACCGAGAGGAAGACGGCGCCGGCGTCCATGAAGTTCCGGGTGCTGGAGCTGTTGCGGTCCTAGCAGTATGGCGACTTGCTTCACTGGTTACACCTGCAACTGGCTGCAGCTGTAGGCGACGACCGTGCGAAAACAACGAGGCATCGGACACATTCGACTCTTCCACCAAGAGCGGGTCGCCGTAGAGTTGATTGCGATGACCAGCCGAGAGTCCGTCGAATCGATCTCCGGTCTGGGGAAACATTGCCGCCTCGTTGCCATCCTCTCTTTTCAGGTAAATGACATCTACCCACACAGTGATACGCAACACTGAATTTTGTCGATCACCTTAATTAATTAGTTGATATTGTATGATTGTTTTAACATCTAAAGTTGTTCGCGACGTGTACAACTTGACTTGCCTTGAAAACTCGAGACAGTCGCAAACTGCTCACGTCCAACAATTTCATTGGCAGCTTTTGCGTTCCTCGAAAATGGTCACCATGTCAAATGGTCCACTTAACCGTCGTTGCCTGTCCATCGTCTCCACACGCACACTGAAATGATTTCACTAACGATTGACGACTATTGACCGATACGACCTCCTCTAGCTAGTAGAGCCGAGGCGGTGTGACCACGCCTAGCGAACGCTTCACAACATTAGTCAAAAACAATATGGGGAGATGCAAGTCGAGGTGACCTAACGTAGACGACGCTTACAAAACAACTGTAGTGGAGGCTGCGAAAGTCTACCCAAGAATGTCTTGCGGTGTGAGAGAGCAGTCGACCCGTCCAATTACTACCGAGCGGTGGTTCGGACTCTTCTAGAGCTGCAATGCGATTTTTTTGACGTTTATTGTTAGCTACGCATGGGGTTAGCTAACTCTTCTCACAAACAACCAGACTAGAGGCTTCGAAGCAAATCGTTTAGCAAGAGGTGGGGTGTGAAAACATACGGCCACGCCTTTCCCTCTTCTCGCAAAAAGCTACCTTCGCACACTAGCTACTATAGTGTATCGATAAATAAACTCTCTGGACATCGAAAGCTATAGGCTTTCCAAATGTACAAAAGCAATTTGCTAACCGTAGACATCATCACCCTTGCTAGATCTCACACATGATCATTGAGGGAATTCCCCGGGAAGACATGTCGTCAACTTGCACAACCCGTTAGTGCAGTCGGTGTAATGGACGAGGCAAGCATCAGACGAATGGTAGAAGAAGGAATTTCACATTCAGAAATAAGCTATAGATTGAGGCAAAGACATCCTGGAGTTAGAGAACTTTCTGAGAGATCGGTGAGAAGATTTTGCTTTGAACACGACATCCACTATAGCTCGGGTATGTCGAATCGAGAGTTGAGGCAAATTAATTACACAATTAATAGATTAATTCATTGATATGTACACGCGTTGATCAGGAAGTGACGCATTTCCAGGTTTAGTGAGACAATTATTCATCAACACAACATACTAACAACGCGGTAAACGTAACGTTACTGATATATATATATATATATATATATATATATATATATATATATATATATATATATATATATATATATACTAGGATCCATGGCCCGTCCTTCGTACGGGCAAGATACTGTAGTGTAAAGATAGATCTGTGTACACGTCACGTGCACCTTTGTTGCGAGGTCCCGGATATTCTGAATGAATTCGAATCTTGCTCTTCGCGCTTGTTTCGATAGAAATCGACACTCTCCCCGTGTAGCGCTTGCTGCAGAAAACGTGTAGGTTGGATTCGGTGCAAATGCAATCAGAATTTGGAGAGAAACGCAAGCGATAGAAGAGTAAGTTTCGTCGGCAAGAGATATTCGATTGCTCGAAGCTTTGCGAAGGACAGCGATGCATAGGGTCTACACGGGACTGGTGCGGGCGTGTGTTCGAATGAACTGCAATGTGTAGCGTTTGCGTCGTCGAGAAATTTTACGCGTGGGTCGATCCCTCGAGAGGGGACCCGATGAATTTTTTTTTATTTTTTACGCAAACCTTCCTCTGTGCGTGCCGAGTGTGCGTGTCGATTTCGGTTGCAAACGGACAAAAGACGTGGCCGCCAAACGCGAACATACATACACACACACACACACACACACACACACACACACACACACACACACACACACACACACACAGACAATTTGAGCTTTATATATTAGACTAGGATCCATGGCCCGTCCTTCGTACGGGCAAGACTGTAGTGTAAAGATAGGTCTGTGGACACGTCACGTGCAATCTTTGTTGCGCGGTCCCGGATATGATGAATGAATTCTCGCGCTTGTTGCGATAGAAATCGACACACTCCCCGTGTAGCGCTTGCTGCAGAAAACGTGTAGGTTGGATTCGGTGCAAATGCAATCAGAATTTGGAGAGAAACGCAAGCGCTAGAAGAGTGAGTTTCGTCGGCAAGAGATACTCGATTGCTCGAAGCTTTGCGAAAGACGGCGAGGCGTAGGGTCTACACAGGACTGGTGCGGGCGTGTGTTCGAATGAACCGGAATGTGTAGCGTTTGCGTCGTCGAGAAATTTTACGCGGGAGTCGATCCCTCGAGAGGGAACCCGGTGCATTATTTTTTTATATTTTACACAAACCTTCCTCTGTGCGTGCCGATTTCGGTTGCAAACGGACAAAAGACGTGGCCGCCAAACGCGAACATACATACACACACACAGACAGACAGACAGACAGACAATTTGAGCTTTATATATTATATATATATATATATCATTTGTAAAACAAGGTGACATGCACACCCTAGAATTAATTGATTGATTAGCTTGATATGTTGGAATTAAGACCCGACATGCTCGACACCAACTATACTCTAAAACCACTACGATTTGCAGCATCTGTATGATCAGAAACGACGGTCGCGTGTAGTTCAAGTTACAATGCTGCTGTTAATTGTATGAACTTGCGTGTTACATCAGTGTCCGCTTGTTGGCTGTTACTGGTGGAAGTAATTAAATTAAAGCTGCACCTGCAATTGCAGAAGTTCGAGTTCCATTCACTTCAGGTCCATGCATATTTGAAACTGAAGGAACACTTCGTTGGAATCACGAGAAACAAGTGCTAGAGGTCACAACTCTGCCACAGAACTCGCTTGCTCCTTCAATCTGATTATTTGCTGTATTGTTGTGTGCATGTGCTGAATACTTACACGTGTGATTGCTGTCTATAATCTAGGCTATAATCTAGGCATGTAACGGTTCTGAGTGGGTTGGAGTTGTCGGTCATTTCTACCAACTAGGTTCAAAAATCTCTCCTGCAGTATCATGCAAAGAAATCAAACAACAAGAACGAGCTGTCAAGAACGGAGTTTACTGGATAAAACCACCAGGATCTAGGTCTCCCTTTCAGGTAGAAAGTACAAAAGTAGACGTAGAAAAGACACAAACAGGTCAAGTTGTTGTGTATTTATTCAGGCTTATTGTGACATGCAAAGGGGTGGAAGTGGTTGGATGCTGCTGTATGCATACAAACACAAAGAAGGCACTAAATATGATCTCGTTACTGCATTGCCAACCAGCCCTGATGGATACTCACATCAACTGCTCAACAACATGGGAATATCCACAGGGTCAGTAAACAAATGTTTGTCAAGGTTATGTCACGTGACCAATCTGATTGTTATGTGTAGGTGGGCACAAGAGTTGAGATTTTACTGTACAACAAGCCACCACAACAGAGTCGTTCATTTTAAAACAAACAACAGAAATATTATCCAAACTGCTTATGATGGAAAGAAACATTTCTCTGTGTCAGACTGGAGGTTCGTATCTTGTGTAAAATGTAACTAAAAATCAATTTTAATATTTGATTGTATTTTAGCTCAAAAACTGAAAAGTTGACTGGACACACAGCACACCTTCCAGATGCAACCAACTCTGTATGGTCTGTTACTCATCAAACAGCAGGATTTACAGACTTTCCTTTTTACCGTGGTGGTACCTACCATTGGGGGATTGCACCCAAATATGGATCAGGTCGATTTGAGTGTGACGACGTTCCAGAAAACTACAATTATGACACTCTCCACCGTGTGTTTATCAGAGATTAGACAACTAGAGTGACACTACTGACTATACATGAATGTATTTAGTATGTGAGCCATTGCTATTGTAGCTGTGCAACCACTAACATATAACTAGTTGTTACTGTCATAATCAAATATACAATACCGAAGTTCAAATTATTTGTACAGAAAAGCAGCTGTTGTCCACACAGAATGTAGTGCAATAAAGTAAGTGAATTAGTGCAGGTATCATCAACTACACTTCCCTTCTATCTAGCATGGATCAAGTAGCTATAGATACACACATTTAGCATTCATACCTTAATTAAGTAGTTCCCTTTGCTTAATCTGTCCAACAGTTTGCCTATCTTTTTTTGACAGTCTGTTTTCCAGCCAGCATGTCTGTAATTAAACACTTAGCATGCAATTAATTTAATTAAGCCACAGATCAAGTCTGTTGTCAACCTCTAGTCTGTCTTTGCATGTGTACTTGCCAACCAAAATTATAATCAAATCACACACACACACACACACACACACACACACACACACACACACACACACACACGCACGCACACACGCACGCACGCTCGCACACACACGCACGCACATACGCACGCACACACACGCACGCACACACGCGCGCGCGCGCGCGCCTAGGGCGTTATTACGGGCGAATACGGTATCGTGAAGCAGCGATTCCCTCAAGAGCGTAATATTTTACTGTCGCAACTTGCAAGCGATTGACTTCTCAGAATCTGTCTCGTCAAAGCTGCGAGTTATGCTGACAATTAATCGTATCTACCGTAATACAGACTATAGCTATGTAATATTATATGTTGGTAGCAACGCACAGTATGACATGCAGATCGAAGCACGAATTTGTTTATACTGTACCGCTTGAGACAACACACAGACACTCGTGACTGCATGCCTAGCGAGAAGATTCTAGCTAGAGAGCGGAGACCTAGCTAAACCGGACTTTCCGTAGTATTAACTAAAGTTAACATCTAGACAGAAACAGCGGTGCTAATAATTATAGCAGACGGTATAGCTACAGATTCTTTGTTTAGCAGCTAGTGCACGAGACACGGGACGTTGCCACAACTGACGCAGCCGCATTTTGTAGATAGCTTTCCGTATTGTATACAAAATTTGTCTCCAGAAAGTCGTAAATTATTATAAGACGGTTGTCTACTTGATTAGTTTGCAAAGCCCGGGATGATTCAACACCAACCTATAAAACTTCATCGTTTGCAGCATTTCTCTATAACATCAGACTGAGGGTCTCTCATTTACGGTTGTGTATATCTGAGTTTAGTTGAAATTACAATGCTGCTGTTGTTTGAACTCGTGGTCTATATCAGTGTCTGCTTGTTGGCTGTTACTGGTGGAGGTAGAGCTGCACCTGCAATTGCAGAAGTGCAGCTTACTTTCACACAAGGTCCATGCTCAAATGAAACACTTCGTTGGAACCGCGAGAGACGAGTACTAGAGGTGACAGATTTTTTCTTCTGTACGTACTGTATGTACTGACTTACAGTGAAAGCTGTGACTGTTGTTGGCTAAACAAGTTGCTAGAGTTGTAGCGTGTAGTGCGTGCGTGCGTGCGTATGTTTGCGTGTGTGTGTGTGTGTGTGTGTGTGTGTGTGTGTGTGTGTGTGTGTGTGTGTGTGTGTGTGTGTGTGCGTGTGCGTGCGTGCATGTGTGTGTGATTACTGTTTGTTGTAGGTATGCAATGGTGTTGAGTGGGTTGGAGTTGGTGGTTGCTCCAAACTAAAAGGTTCAAAATCCTTCCCTGGAGCATCATGCAAAGACATCAAGCAGCAAGGAGTTGAAGAAAACGGCATTTACTGGATACAACCACCAGGATCGAAGTCTCCCTTTCAGGTATGAATCACACAAATAAACAAAATGAACACATTTAATAAACAAATAAATTTGTTCAGGCTTATTGTGACATGAAAACAGATGGAGGTGGTTGGATGCTGCTGTATGCATACAAACACAGAAAAGGCACTAAATATGATCTCGTTACTGCATTGCCAACCAGCCCTGATGGATACTCACATCAACTGCTCAACAACATGGGAATATCCACAGGGTCAGGAAACAAATGTTTGTCAAGATTATGTCACGTGACCAATCTGATTGTTATGTGTAGGTGGGCACAAGAGTTGAGATTTTACTGTACAACAAGCCACCACAACAGAGTCGTTCATTTTAAAACAAACAACAGAAATATTATTCAAACTGCTTATGATGGAAAGAAATATTTCTCTGTGTCAGACTGGAGGTTCGTATCTTGTGTAAAATGTAACTAAAAATCAATTTTAATATTTGATTGTATTTTAGCTCAAAAACTGAAAAGTTGACTGGACACACAGCACACCTTCCAGATTCAACCAGTCATATTTGGGGTGGTAATCATCAAACAGCAGGATTTACAGAGTTTCCTTTTTACCGTGGTGGTACCTACCATTGGGGAATTGCACCCAAATTTAGGTCAGGTCGATTTGAGTGTGATGACTATGCAAACAACTACAATTATGACACTCTCCACCGTGTGTTTGTCAGAGACTAGACTGCAAAAGCAATACTGCTGACTATACTTTATGTAAATTGCAATAAACAAGTTGTGCATGCAATGATTGTAGAGTAAGTGTTTGAAATAGAAAATAGCTGTAAGTGTTGTTCATATAATCAAATACAACAGCAACGCAAACTCTCTAAAACAACACTTCTCTAATGATTCACATACACAAACAGAGTTTTACCACACTGAGTTTATACAGTATTACACGTATATGGAATTATGCATAGATGATGTAGATCTCATTAACACTTTCCTTCCAACTTCTTCACACACAGTCACAGCTACATGTTGTATTTGATGTAAGTAATTCTTTACATTCCCTGGTATGTTTATCTGTTTATCTGTTTATTCGTTTGCTTGTACTTTCTTTGACTATCTGTTTACAGCCAGTGTGTCTGTAGACGACCCTGTGAGCCATCCACCCAGTCTGTTTGTCATTCTCCAGTCTGTGTCTCGATCTGTGTACTTGCTTCCTCAAGTCAGCAAACATTCAGTAACGTCAGTCAACAATACAGAGAGAATGTATAAACTATGAAACATTATTTACAGGAAACAAATGGCATAATATCAGATCAGTACAGCAAACACACTCGCACAGTTTTCCACATTTGAAATCACCAAGCAGTGACCACGCGCCAAGAGATTGAGTACATTTAATTAATATCAACTAAATTTCCATTACTTGCTGATGGCATAGCTCATTTCACTTCCAAATGGTTAGCTACTTCTTCCCATCTTTGCCAGTTTGACTGCGTCCTGCAGCTGCTGCTCTCGATTTCCCATCACAACCATCTGCAGTATCAGACAGATGAGCAAACCTCTCCAACTCTTCATCATACCTTCACAACACACAACGACAAAATAGTGACAACCAACATCCACACATGACATTCATATAACTCACAATACATCAAAGTTACCAAGAGCTTTCTTGGCATGAATTTTGTTCCATCAAACGCTGAATAGAGACGAAACTGACTCGCATCTCTAACGTAAAACATCAAGCACAATTAGACTTACTCAGGAATGTCTCGTCCTAGAATGACGATGTTGAGTATGTCACCAATGAGACTCTGTATTTCATGACTCTGTCTGCTGCAGTCGTCGATGTGAGTGACGGAGATGCATCACCTGCAACAGATCATACAAACAATACAAACAATTTTATTTAAAATATAAAAATCAATCAAACGTATTACAACATTCAGTCAGCGAAGATTCATAACAAACAGAGACAAACATGCACCACAACTGTCACACAAATTACCTCTATTAGCCACGGTTTGAGAGCTGTGTCAATCGTGATATCATAGCTACACAAACACACACACAATACTTTGCCAAGTCATCATACGTCTTGTGTGGTTGTATGCCTCACCCGTAACACTCAAAGCAATGCCGATCACTAGCCATCACAGGCTGTATGGCCTTCAACGAGTGAACGATAAGCCAAGGAATGTCATCCCACAGTTTATCATTCGCCTGTAAAGAAATCAGATACAAAAACTGGTGGCGACACACACACACACACACACACACACACACACACACACACACACACACACACACACACTAAAAGAATGTCATTGCCCACAGGTCACACCTCTTTTCCTCTTGTTCCTTCCAAGTACATCTTGAGGTTATGTATCGACCATTTGCCACCATGACTGTCATTAGATTTCTCCTGTAACAATCACACGTTCATCAAGAGTCTATAGAAACGAGGCGACATTAAAGCCTATCATTAGCCCTAAGGCGTATCTCAACGGATATCCAGGGTGCACGCAAACCATTGTCGTGTGGTGGTATGTGAGTCATACATGTTCGTGGCATGCGTTTGCAAGGCCATAGGACACCACACAGCTTGTACGGCAATGGCTGCTCAGCTTTTCAAGAAGTTGACTTTTGTCTGCGTCACAAAGTGTGTGTGTGTGTGTGTGTGTGTGTGTGTGTGTGTGTGTGTGTGTGTGTGTGTGTGTGTGTGTGTGTGTGTGTGTGTGTGTGTGTGTGTGTGTGTGTGTGTGTGTGTGTTCAGATCAAACTTCCACTACCAGTCTTGGTAATAATTAATTAAATAACTAATATATTTTTTCAAGGTACGTTACTAGTAAATGTAATGCACATGCATAGACAGTGCATTGCCTAGCTTTGTCTGATGCTTTGCCCCAAAGCGTTATGAGAACAAGTTGTAAGATACATGCTAATAAAGATTTCCTACCAGCAATCTATCAGTCCTGCACTATTGTCTGGCTACTTGTTAAATACCCTACTGATGACGTCATAAGACACGGCCCAGTGTACCACACATTTGTGTACAATATCTATGCTACACACTGGTGTTCCTTACTTACAGCGTGTTTTTGAATCGACACGTTTGTGAGGTAAACGAACATGTTCTCCAGCTCACTCGTGCTGCTGTTGTATTTCACTGTGCAAAAACGACAAAATCCAAGCCGGTACCTGATCGGTACAACAAACTGGTTAGCATCATCACACAGAGTATGCAGACAGTGTGTGTTGTGTACATGTATGCCTTGCGGGGTCGATAGCTGGTGACAAGAACGTAGAGACGAAGGTCGAATTTCTTGCCTCCGATGAGAAGCGGGTCTTCTAGGTATCGTTGGATGATATGTAAGCATCTTTGCCGGGAACGTGAGCTGGTCTGTAGAACATGATAAAAGGGATGAGTCTGACTGACTGTTGTTTGATTGATTGTGGTGTTGATGTTTGTTGTTTAACGTGTATAGGTGTGAAAATATGTTTATGCTGATGTTGTGTGTGTCTGGCTGTATATTGGTTTCCTGTCTGTCTGTCTGTCTGTCCATTTGTTTGTCTGTCCATCTGTTTGTCTGTCTGTCTGTCTGTCCATCTGCCTGTCTGTCTGTCTGTCTGTCTGTCCATCTGGCTGTTTGTCCGTCTGTCCATCTGTCTGTCTGTCTGTCTGTCTGCCTGTCTGTCTGTCTGCCTGTCTGTCTGCCTGCCTGTCTGTCTGTCTGCCTGTCTGTCCATCCACCTGTCTGCCTGTCTGTCCATTTGTCTGTCCATCCGTCTTTCTGTCTACCTGTTTGTCTGTCTGTCTGCCTGTTTGTCTGTCTGTCTGTCTATCCATCTGTCTGCATGCCTGTTTGTCTATCTATTTGTCCATCTGCCCATCTGTCTGTGTGTCTGTGTGCACATGTCTGTCCATCTGTCTGTCTGCCTGTCTGTCTGTCTGTCTGTCTACCTGTTTGTCTGTCTGTCTGTTGTGTGCTTCCTTTCTTTGTCTCGTCTTTACATCTATCTTATCATTGTTCAATGCTTCCTTACATGCCTCTTCCGTCTCTAGACCATTTCTTTATCTGACTGAGCTTATTCACCAGGAATATGCCAACACCTTGTGCTACAACAGATATGCACACATAAACACATACACCCATGTGTGTGCCAACACACATACAAAATGGCAAATGGATAAGGAGCTGCCGTTAAACGGTAATGCCCCCAGCCAGATGGCTGGGTTCCTGTGCACTTAAGCAGGAGCTATGGGCCGTGCTAAGTAATCTCTTGGAGCCTGGCCAGGTGCTTGCAGGAGCACCGACTGCGACGCTAACTGTGGTGTGGGCACCCGAAGTCCCACCCGGCCCCCAGTGGCTGATCATGATGGACTTTGTCGGAGGCCTTTGCCACCCCAGTTTATACTCCTGAGTCGAGAGAGGCAATTGTGTGTAAGTTTCTTGCCCAAGGAAATTATGCCATAGCTCGCCATCACTGTGACTTGAACTTGCAATCCTGCAAGTTCCCGGATGTTTCCATTCTCCAAACAAACTCTCTAACCGATTGAGCCACAGCACCACACACACACACACACACACACACACACACACACACACACACACACACACACACACACACATACACACACACACACACACACACACACACACACACACACACACACACACACACACACATGCACACACCACGCAATGTGCAACCAATGATATTTACCTTTTCCTGTTGGTTTCATAATCGAAGGGCTAGAAGGATTCTTACTAAAACCCTGAACAATTGGTTGGTGATTTCAGATGTTCAAAACTGTGCGAGTGTGTTTGCACGCTATACTGAGCTGATATTATGCCATTTGTTTGCTGTAAATAATTTTTCATTAAATTTTTGTTGGATACTTTATAATTCTTTCTGTGTTGTGTTGACAGACGTTACTGGATGTTTGCTGACTTGAGGAAGCAAGTACACAGAGACAGACAGACTGGAGATTGACAAACAGACTGGATGGATGGCTCGCTGGGTCGTCTGCAGACACACTGGCTGGAAAACAGATAGTCTAAGAAAACACAAGCAAACGAATAAACAGATAAACAGATAAACATATCATGGAATGCAAAGAATTACTTACATCAAATGCAGTTTGTTTGTACACCTGATTGTGTGTGAACGAGTTGGAAGGAAGGTGTTGAAGAACTGTAGTATTGTAAGCATACATGCGTATATATACTGAGTGGGGTAAATCTTGATTGTGTATCTAAATCATAAGAAATGTATTTTGCATTGCTATTGTATTTGAACTGCAGGTGCAGCTCTACCTCCACCAGTAACAGCCAACAAACAGACGTTGATATAAAACACAAGTTCAAACAACAGCATCCTAATCTGATGACACGAATGAAAGCATCTGCAAACGATGAGGTTATAGGTCGGTCGTACAGTCTGTACTCTTTATTATTAGATTAGAGCACTATATATATATATATATATATATATATATATATATATATATATATATATATATACTGACTGACACGTAAGATAAAGTCTAGACCGAGCGAGCGACACACTCCTAGACTAGTACTCTAGCCTGTGAACAATTACTAGTAGTCAGTCAGTTCCGTCTCGCCAGAGGAGCATATCACGTGCACATGATGTCAAAAGTATGGCTAGACTATGGAGCGTAAGTGTCAGGTACACTTGCTCCAGTCTAGTGCCCAAATCTCGCGGAAGTCTGGCGGCTTGGTCTCAGCAATTCAAAGTCTAAGGTTTAGAAGCAGCGACGAAACAGGAAAGAAGTCAAGAGAGACACAAGTGGCCTGAGCGGCAATATTTCCCACTAGAGCTGGTCAGAAGGTGATGCAATATGGAAGTTTTCAACACTTTTACATACGCGGAACTAAGGCAAAGACAAAAATGATGTGAAAACCTTCCTAACAATTAACTGTCAACCCCATCGCAACATCCTATTCCAAGACACCGTTTCTGGCGGGGAGGCTCAGCACTCAACCAAACGCGTGACCACTAATTTTTACAGAGCAGTTGACTGAACAGAACAAAGATGTGTTCACAGAAATAGGAGCATAAATGTAGGTGCGTGGGCACAAGAGTTGAGATTTTACTGTACAACAAGCCACCACAACAGAGTTGTTCATTTTAAAACAAACAACAGAAATATTATTCAAACTGCTTAGGATGGAAGAAACATTTCTCTGTGTCAGACTGGAGGTTCGTATCTTGTGTAAAATGTAACTAAAAATCAATTTTAATATTTGATTGTATTTTAGCTCAAAAACTGAAAAGTTGACTGGACACACAACACACCTTCCAGATGCAACCAACTCTGTGTGGGTTGTTACTCATCAAACAGCAGGATATTTACAGACTTTCCTTTTTACCGTGGTAGTACCTACCGTTTGGGAATATTGCACCCAAACGTGGTCGATTTGAGTGTGATGACGTTCCCAACAACTACAGTTATGACACTCTCCACCATGTGTTTGTCAGAGACTAGACTGCAAAAGCAATACTCCTGACTATACTGTATGTAAATTGCAATAATCAAATACAATAGCAATGCAAACTCTCTAAAACTACACTTCTCTAATGATTTAGATACACAAACAGAGTTTAACCACACTGAATATATACAGTATTACACGTATATGGAATTATGTGTAGGTGATGTAGATCTCATCAACACTTTCCTTCCAACTTCTTCACTCACAGTCATGTAGCTACACGTTGTATTTGATGTAAGTAATTCTTTAAATTCCCTGGTATGTTTATCTGTTTATCTGTCTATCAGTTTGCTTGTATATATTATAGTTGACTATCTGTTTCCCAGCCAGTGTGTCTGCAGACGACCCTGTGAGCCATCCATCCAGCCTTTTTGTCAATATCCAGTCTGTCTGTCTTTGTGAAGTTGTTTCCTCAAGTCAGCAAACATTCACTAATGTCAGTCAACACAATACAAAAGAATTTATAAAGTAGTAAATATTAATGCCACAACGATTAATGAAACATTATTATCACAGCAAACAAACTGCATACATAATATCAACTTCTAAGTTTTTGTACATCTGAAATCGCTAACCAGTGACCACAGCAAGAGATTGAGTGCATTAATTAATTAATATCAATTTAAAATTTTCTATCACTTGCTTCTAACTTCTCATTTTACTTCCAAATGGTTAGCTGTGCCTTCCTATCTTCGCCCGTTGACTGTTTTACTGATGTACAAACCCAAGTTCTGCAAAAATCAAGCTAATCAATTAACCAATCATCATTTAATTAATTAAATTAATAATGTAAGTCTAAAGAGCTAAACTTTGAAAGAACTACCATCTGTCCCGACTCCCAACCCAACTCCACTTTCATCTGAATTTGCCAAACATCCATGGGAAGTTTGACATGCAAGAAAACTTAAGCGCCAACAAATAGGCCGAACGAAACGAGACGTTCTGTCACGCAAATCCAGAG
Source organism: Corticium candelabrum (assembly GCF_963422355.1). Lineage (NCBI taxonomy): Eukaryota > Metazoa > Porifera > Homoscleromorpha > Homosclerophorida > Plakinidae > Corticium > Corticium candelabrum. The sequence goes on along the minus strand of NC_085098.1, from coordinate 7,593,664 downwards.
CAATCGTTACGCATGCTCGTGTCTACTTTGACGCCAACCGCGCGTTCATCCTTGCACATCAGCTGCTAGCCTCGGTATTCCAGACTGCTTTCTGCACGTGAGCTTATAGCTAACACAGCCAGCCCCTCCCCCTGTTTGACTTCTGTTGGCGTGGAGATGGGTGGAGTCATCACTTGCACTTTGCAGAACAATAAATGTAAAGTTTCCATCTAATTTAATAATAAATTGATGATTTTGATGGTTAAAGTTACCATTATGGCTTAACTTAACTTATCTTACAATACAATAGCATTAGCTTAGTTGTTCATTCTGTTTGTCGTCATTACCGTAATTACACAATTAATTAATTAATTCATAGATATGTACACGCGTTGATCAGGAAGTGACGCATTTCCAGGTTTAGTGAGACAATTATTCATCAACACAACATACTAACAAAGCGGTAACCGTAACGTTACTGATATATATATATATATATATCATTTGTAAAACAAGGTGACATGCACACCCGAGAATTAATTGATTGATTAGCTTGATATGTTGGAATTAAGACCCGACATGCTCGACACCAACTATACTATATAAGTTGCAGCATCTGTGTGATCAGAGAAAACGTTGGGTGCCTAGAGTTAGAATGCTGCTGTTGTATGAACTCGTGGTCTATATCAGTGTCTGCTTGTTGGCTGTTACTGGTGGAGGTAGAGCCGCACCTGCAATTGCAGAAGTTCGTCTTACTTTTACACCAGGTCCATGCTCAAATGATACACTTCGTTGGAACCGCAAAACACGAATGCTAGAGGTTCGTAAAATATTAGCTGTTTACTGGCATGATTGTTTCCATCATCATGGTGTAGTGTAAGTGTCAGCATTGCTAGACGTTCTTAACTGGCGTGTGGTGTGTGTGTGTGTGTGTGTGTGTGTGTGTGTGTGTGTGTGTGTGTGTGTGTGTGTGTGTGTGTGGTGTGTGTGTGTGGTGTGTGTGATTGCTGTTTGTTGTAGATATGCAATGGTATTGAATGGGTTGGAGTCAGTGGATGTTCCAAACTAAAAGGCTCAAAATCCTTCCCTGGAGCATCATGCAAAGACATCCAGCAGCAAGGAGTTGAAGAGAATGGCATTTACTGGATACAACCACCAGGATCTAACTTTCCCTTTCAGGTACAAAATAAAGAAACAAAGAAAAAGACATTATAGTTAGTAGCATATTCGTTCAGGCTTATTGTGACATGCAAACAGATGGAGGTGGTTGGATGCTGCTGTATGCATATAAACACAGAAAAGGCACTAAATATGATCTCGTTACTGCATTGCCAACCAGCCCTGATGGATACTCACATCAACTGCTCAACAACATGGGAATATCCACAGGGTCAGTAAACAAATGTTTGTCAAGGTTATGTCACGTGACCAATCTGATTGTTATGTGTAGGTGGACACAAGAGTTGAGATTTTACTGTACAACAAGCCACCACAACAGAGTCGTTCATTTTAAAACAAACAACAGAAATATTATTCAAACTGCTTATGATGGAAAGAAACATTTCTCTGTGTCAGACTGCAGGTTTGTATCTTGTGTAAAATGTAACTAAAAATCAATTTTAATATTTGATTGTATTTCAGCTCAAAACAAACTGAAAAGTTGACTGGACACACAGCACACCTTCCAGATGCAACCAGTCATATTTGGGGTGGTAATCATCAAACAGTAGGATTTACAGAGTTTCCTTTTTACCGTGGTGGTACCTACCATTGGGGAATTGCACCCAGATATAGTCGATTTGAGTGTGATGACTATGCAAACAACTACAATTATGACACTCTCCACCGTGTGTTTGTCAGAGATTAGACAACTAAAGTGACACTACTGACTATACATGCATGTATTTAGTATGTGAGCCATAGCTCCTGTAGCTGTGCAACCACTAGCATAGAATTAAGTGTTATTGTCATAATCAAATATACAATACCAAAGATCAAATTATTTGTACAGAAAAGCAGCTGTTGACCACACAGAATGTAGTGCAATAAATTAGGTTAATTAATTAATGATGGTATTCTCAACTACACTTTCCTTCTCTCTAGCATCGATCAAGTTAGGTAGAGATACACACATTTAGCATTTATAGTTAAGTAGTTCTCTTTGCTGTTAATCTGTCCATCAGTTTGCCTATCTTTCTTTCTGACAATCTGTTTCTCAGCCAGCATCTGTGCAAACACTTAGCATGCAATTAATTTAAGCTACAGATCAAGTCTGTTGTCAACCTCTAGTCTGTCTTTGCATGTGTACTTGCCCACCCAAAATTATAATCAAATCAAATCACACACACACACACACACACACACACACACACACACACACACACACACACACACACACACACACACACACACACATTGTCTGCTACTCGTGTACGAGTTCACGACTTCTCTACTGATTAGAATTCAACCATCACTTGTGTGCTTGTTCATGTGCATAGAGACCGATACGAGAATGACAATCGCGACGACACATGGCGCATACACACACGCGCGCGCTCGCGCACGCACGCACGCACGCACACACACACACACACACACACACGCGCGCGCGCGCGCGCGCGCAAAGATGAAGACAAAACCAAGTATACGCCACCATGTCAACCTACACTCTATCTAAACAGCTTGTATGATTTTTCTGTTGTTGTATCTGCTGTAACGTTGTGTGTACGTCAGTGTCTTCACAAACACATCAAAGAGTTCTTGCTCTTCATCCGTGCTATCATTCTGAGACTTGCGATGCTCCAGAAGCATAAAAACCTCCGAATTAATCAACGCTTCTGCGTTCTCAAACTCTAGAACATACAAAACAGTTCTATATATCTGTAAATATATATATATATATTCTTCTTCTATGCAAACTACCCCAAACTGCCCCAAGCTGCCCCAAACTACCCTACCACCCAGTCCCTAAACATAACTCCATTACAGTAACAGGAAAATCCCACAAGTCATCAAAGTCCAGGTTCGGTCTACTGTATAATAGCTTGGCATTATACTGCCACAGTCTCACGGAGAACTGTTCCATCAAACTTGAGTATGTCTGAGAGAAAGGTATGCTGTTCATTGATGAAGCTTTTGTGGCTATGGTCTTCAGCGTCTCTAGACTCGAGGGAGACCAGTGTCCTAAAGTTTCTACAATGAGCGGGTAGAAATGACCACCTGCTTGAATAACCACTCTGTCATGCTTTTCGTCTTTCTCTATTTCACCAGCTTCTGCTGCGGCACCTGGTTTGATGACTGCCTTGGAGACATAGGATGGTTGCATCGAATTCCTCACTGATACATCAAAGAATGCAGGACGGCCGTCCAGCTAGGAAATCTGGGTGAAACACATCACCAGGTCGATTATTGCTTTCCCCTCCGTACTTTTGTTCCCGTTTGGAATCTCTGTTATCAACAAGCAGTGCATGCCAGATAACCTCGCTGATTGCATTATGACAAACTCATGAGGATACCGGTTAACTATACATGAGCACACCGGTTAGCTCATGAAGATACCGGCTAACTCATGAAGACACCGACTGGCTACATGACGACTCCGGTTAACTCAGTGTAATTTTGGCCTACATAACGCGCCCTAGACCCGAGCGTAGTAAATACTAGCCCACGAGAAAAGCGTGCCACTGCCCCTCAAGTATCTAGTACACAATGACATGCTATAATGAACTATGTTTACATGAAGGAATAAATCACAACATGTGACGGAAAGCAGAGCTAAACATACCTTTCCGTAGATAGTGTCCGTTTCATATCATGAAGCAGCGGTTCCCTACATAGTCAAGAGCGTAATATTTTACTGTCGCAACTTGCAAGCGATTGACTTCTCAGAATCTGTCTCGTTAAAGTTGCGAATTATGCTGACATATAATCGTCTCTACCGTAATACAGACTATAGCTATGTAATATTATATGACATAATGTTGGTAGAAACGCACAGTATGACATGCAGATCGAAGAACGAATGTTGTTTATACTGTACCGCTTGAGACAACACACGGACGCTCGTGACTGCATGCCTAGCGAGAAGATCCTAGCTAGAGAGCGGAGACCTAGCTAAACCGGACTTTCCGTAGTATTAAAGTTAACATCTAGACAGAAACAGCGGTGCTAATAATTATAGCAGACGGCATAGCTACAGATTCTTTGTTTAGCAGCTAGTGCACAAGACACGGGACGTTGCATTTTGTAGATAGCTTTCCGTAGTGTATACCAAATTTGTCTCGAGAAAGTCGTCAATTAGTTATGAGACGGTTGTCTACTTGATTAATTTGCAAACCCCGGGATGGTTCAACACCAACCTATAAAACTTCATCGTTTGCAGCATTTCTCTATAACATCAGACTGAGGGTCTCTCGTTTACGGTTGTGTATATCTGAGTTTAGTTGAAATCACAATGCTGCTGTTGTTTGAACTCGTCGTCTATATCAGTGTCTGCTTGTTGGCTGTTCCTGGTGGAGGTAGAGCTGCACCTGCAATTACAGAAGTGCAGCTTACTTTCACACAAGGTCCATGCTCAAATGAAACACTTCGTTGGAACCGTGAGAGACGAGTACTGGAGGTGACAAATTTTTTCTTCTGTACGTACTGTATGTACTGGCTTACAGTGAAAGCTGTTGGCTAAACAAGTTGTCAGAGTTCTAGCGTGTAGTGCATGCGTGCGTGCGTGCGTGCGTGCGTGCGTGCGTGCGTGTGTGTGTGTGTGTGTGTGTGTGTGTGTGTGTGTGTGTGTGTGTGTGTGTGTGTGTGTGTGTGTGTGTGTGTGTGTGTGTGTGTGTGTGTGTGTGTGTGTGATTACTGTTTGTTGTAGGTATGCAATGGTGTTGAGTGGGTTGGAGTCGGTGGTTGCTCCAAACTAAAAGGCTCAAAATCCTTCCCTGGAGCATCATGCAAAGACATCAAGCAGCAAGGAGTTGAAGAAAACGGCATTTACTGGATACAACCACCAGGATCGAAGTCTCCCTTTCAGGTATGAATCACACAAATAAACAAAATGCACACATTTAATAAACAAATAAATTTGTTCAGGCTTATTGTGACATGAAAACAGATGGCGGTGGTTGGATGCTGCTGTATGCATACAAACACAGAAAAGGCACTAAATATGATCTCGTTACTGCATTGCCAACCAGCTCTGATGGATACTCACATCAACTGCTCAACAACATGGGAATATCCACAGGGTCAGTAAACAAATGTTTGTAAAGATTATGTCACGTGACCAACCTGATTGTTATGTGTAGGTGGGCACAAGAGTTGAGATTTTACTGTACAACAAGCCACCACAACAGAGTCGTTCATTTTAAAACAAACAACAGAAATATTATTCAAACTGCTTATGATGGAAAGAAACATTTCTCTGTGTCAGACTGGAGGTTCGTATCTTGTGTAAAATGTAACTAAAAATCAATTTTAATATTTGATTGTATTTTAGCTCAAAAACTGAAAAGTTGACTGGACACACAGCACACCTTCCAGATGCAACCAGGAATATTGGGGCTGTTAATCATCCAACAGCAGGATTGACAGACTTTCCTTTTTACCGTAGTGGTGCCTACCATTGGGGGATTGCACCCAAATCAAATCGATTTGAGTGTGATGACTATGCAAACAACTACAATTATGACACTCTCCACCGTGTGTTTGTCAGAGACTAGACTGCAAAAGCAATACTGCTGACTGTACTGTGTGTAATTGCAATAGACAAGTTGCATGCAATGATTGTAGAGTAAGTGTTTGAAATAGAAAACGTCTGATGAACTGTATACGTGTTGTTCACATAATCAAATACAACAGCAATGCAAAATCTCTAAACATACACTTCTCAAATAATTAGATACACAAACAGAGTTTTACCACACTAAGTATATACAGTATTACACTTATACTACAATGTAGATCTCATTAACACTTTCCTTCCAACTTGTTCACACACATGCAATAACGTAGCAGCTAATTAAGCTACACGTTATTTGATGGTAAGTAATTGTTCACTTCCCCTGGTATGTTTATCTGTCTATTTGTTTGCTTGTGTTTACTTTAACTATCTGTTTCTCGGCCAGTGTGTCTGCAGACGACCTACTGAGCCATCCATCCAGTCTGTTTGTCAATATCCAGTATGAGTCTGTCTTTGTGAAGTTGTTTTGTCAAGTCAGCAAACATCCAGTAACGTCAGTCAACACAATACAAAATAATTTATAAAAGAGGTATTAATTAAATATTTATTAATGCCACAACAATAAATAAAACATTATTTACAGCAAACAAGCTGCATAAATAATATCAGCTTGATACAGCAAATGCACTTTCTAATTTTTTGTTTGTACATCAGAAATCACTAACCAGTGACCACAGCAAGAGGTTGATTAAATTTAGTTGATATCAATTTAATAATAACTTCTATCACTTGCTTGTAACTTCTCATTTCACTTCCAAATGGTTAGCTGTGTCTTCCTATCTTTGCCAGTTTGACTGTTTTACTGATGTACAAGCCCAAGTTCTGCAACAAATCAAGCTAATCAGTTAACCAATATCATTTCATTAATTAAATTAATAATATAAGAGCTAAAGTTTGAAAGAACTAGACCATTTGTCTATGCCGCTGTCACGTGGATGTGCCATTCATGGAAAGTTTGACATGCGCAGAATAATTGAATTCAACTACGTTTAACGTTCAGGTACATTAAATTCCAGATAATTGAAGTATCAGTAGACATACGAAACTGTGACTTCCAGATTGTTTTTGTTTTTGAAATTTAACGCAATAGACGAATCTACTTTGCACATTTTAGTAAATCTGCCTTACATATAACGACGAATCTCATTTGCATATTATGGGCGGAGCCAACACTTGCAGGACAATAAATGTAAAAGTTTTCATCTAATTTAGTGACTTTGATTACTATTAATTAGGGCTCAGCTTATATTACAATGCAATAGCATTATCTTAGTTGTTCATTCTGTTTGTCGTCATTACCGTAATTACACAATTAATTAATTAATTCATAGATATGTACACGCGTTGATCAGGAAGTGACGCATTTCCAGGTTTAGTGAGACAATTATTCATCAACACAACATACTAACAACGCGGTAACCGTAACGTTACTGATATATATATATATATATATATATCATTTGTAAAACAAGGTAACATGCACACCATAAAATTAATTGATTGATTAGCTTGATATGTTGGAATGAAGACCCGACGTGCTCGACACCAACTATACTATATAACCACTACGATTTGCAGCATCTGTGTATGATCAGAAACAAGGGCGTCACGTCTTAGGGGCTAGAGAGGGCGCTAGCCCCCCCACTTTTTTAGGGCGTGGCTTGCTATATTTTGAGTCAATTCTATTTTCAACGTTAATTAAACAGAAGTGTAGCTTGTCTTTAGCTAAATTAGCTGATTCAGCATAGATGTAGTACTGCTATGAAGGACTGCCTGGAAATCGAGGCTAAAGCACCCGGATACGGAAAATGTCAGCGGGAGACAGCTGTCACAGCAGCAGCTCTGTCAGCCTCAGCAGCGACAAGAACACAAAGCGGAAAGGACAGAAACTCCTTACCACCTTTCTAAGGTCCACTAACAACGTATCGCGGATTGTTGAAATGGAAAAGTAACACGCCAATTTTTTAGATCAAGAACTTCCCTGCAGCCAGAGTCGTCTCACTCCAAGTCTTTGTCATCTTTTTGTACGTCAAGGTTCGACGATACAGCTAGTTCTATCGTGACTGTGACTGTCTCTACTAGTACTACTGCTAGTGAATCTGGCCCGAAAGATTCTGTGTGTCATGCGTTTGATCCTTGCCGAGGTCCAACTGCTTGTTCTGTGACCAATGGCCCGTATCAACCTTGTGCAAAAGAACTGCCGCATGGGAAATTTCCTCAGACGAAATCTGGCACTTGTAATAGGTCCTTTCAACCACACTGGTACACACAATTTTGCTGGCTTGAGTACAGCCCTGCAGCGGATTCCGCGTTCTGCTTTCCTTGTCGGCTGACAGTAAAGCATAACCTGGATAAACAAGGTTGTCCAGACCAAGCGTTCGTGAGTAGAGGTTTCAGGAAGTGGAAGTCAGCAGTAGCTGACATGAGGCGTCACGAGGAATCTTTGAGTCATATTTCAAATGTTGGAGTGTGGAAGAATAGCCAACAGCAGGATGCAACCAGAGGAAGTGTTATGCAACAGTTGAGTACAGCCTACCAGACACAAGTAGAGCTGAACAGACGCAATTTACGTAAAATTTTTGAAGTAATTTTTTTAATGGGAAGACAAAACATCCCATTGAGAGGCCACGATGAATCTAAAGATTCTCACAACAGAGGAAATCTGCTGGAATTTCTTGAATATCTGTCACGGTACTGCCCTGACTTAAAACGCCATTTGGAAGGAAACTTTCACTACGTAAGCCCCAAAAGCCAAAACGACATGTTGAAACTCATTGCATCTAACATTCAGAAGAGAATTACGACAGCTGTCAAACACTGCGGCTTCTTTGGACTAATATGTGACGAGTCACAAGACATATCAAGGGTAGAACAAATGTCTGTCAATGTAAGGTTTGTAACAGACAGCCTGAATGTAGAGGAGAGGTTTCTTGGATTTTGGCCTTTAAAAGGTACTGACGGAGAAAGTCTGTTTCAGCAACTGACGCAAGTTTTGCTTGAGACGGGCCTATCAATGTCTATGGTACGGGCACAGTGTTATGATGGAGCGTCAAGCATGTGCGGGAAGCACTCAGGTTTAGCTACCAGGCTTCAGGAGGTCGAGAAGAAAGCTGGATATGTGCATTGCCATGCCCACAGATTGAACCTCAGTCTTCAAAACAGCTGCGAGAACGTTACAGATGTGCGAAACGTTCTAGGTGCTGTTTCCAGTCTCTATAATTTACTTGAAGGATCAGCCAAGAGACATGAAAAGTTTCAAGATGTGCAACGAAGACAGAACGAAGGAAAGGGCCCGCAAGCAGTACTCCAACGACCATGTCATACTAGGTGGGGTTCCAGGCACGCAGCAGTCCATACTGTTAGGCAACAGTTTGCATCAATTCTGATTGCTCTGGACGAACTCTCTGACGATGCTGCGATCGGAAGTGAAGCTCACTGTTTACTGACTGTTGTATCTTCATTCAATTTTCTCTTCTATGTGTCCGTTCTAGACACTCTACTAGGATTAATCTCTCATCTATCCCAGTACCTGCAGGGAGAGAACGTAGATCTTCAGGCAGCAAAAAGATCAGCTGATAGCGTCATTGCTACTCTACAAAGTTTCAGAACAAATGAAAGTTTTGAGAATTTCTGGCAGTCATCGGAGAAAGAGAGTAAAGCAAAAAACCTGACTCCACCAGCTCTCCTTCGAGCTCGTCGACCTTCTCACCGAATTGACGAACGAAGCACGACCCAATATCAGCCACTGTCACCAAAAGAACGTTATCGACAAGCATATTATGAATTATTGGATATCATGGTATCAGACCTAACTCGACGCTTTTGTAGCAAAGATTACCGTGTGTTCTGTGGAATTGAGAAGTTGTTGTCCGAGTCAGTCTCGTTATCGGCGCCAGATCAGTCGCTTGTGAGTGAGATATTACACTTTTACACAGGTGACTTTGACAACACTCAGTTCACGTCTGAAATAAGAGTATTTTACAATTATTCTAAACTGCACTTTTCTAAAGACGTTGTGGAGACCGGCAACATAGGTGCTCTTGCTCGTCAGTTTGTTTCTCTCCGTTGCACAGAATTGTTTCCCCAAGTCTTCAAACTGTTCAAGTTGTTTCTCTGCATTCCTGCTACATCTTCAACTGCAGAGCGGTCGTTTTCTGCTCTAAGGCGACTAAAATCATGGCTGCGAACTAGGATGGCTGACGAGCGCCTCCGGTCCCTTGCTCTGATGTGCTTCGAATGCGACATTGCTAAGGAACTGGAGAGTAATATTGATGATCTTGTTTCACAATTTGGTGCTCTTTGTGACAGACGTCTTCCTCTACAATAGTTAGTAAACTTTTTGTAATGTTGATATTAAAAAGAATTTAATATATATGACGCCATGAATTACGTCACATATCTCAGCTTCAAATTTGCGCCCCCCCACTTTTGGGACCCATGTGACGCCCTTGTCAGAAACGACGGTCGCGTGTAGTTCAAGTTACAATGCTGCTGTTGTATGAACTTGTGTGTTACATCACTGTCTGCTTGTTGGCTGTTATTGGTGGAGGTAAAGCTGCACCTGCAATTGCAGAAGTTCGGGTTCCATTCACTTCAGGTCCATGCATATTTGCAACTGAAGGAACACTTCGTTGGAATCACGAAAAAAAAGGGCTAGAGGTCACAACTCTGTCACAGAACTCGCTTGCTCTTTCATTCTGATTGTTTGCTGCATTGTTGTGTGCATGTGCTGTGTATATACTTACACGTGCGATTGCTGTCTATTCTAGGCATGTAACGGTTCTGAGTGGGTTGGAGTTGTTGGTCATTTCTACCAACTAGGTTCAAAAATCTCTCCTGCAGTATCATGCAAAGAAATCAAACAACAAGAACGAGCTGTCAAGAACGGAGTTTACTGGATACAACCACCAGGATCTAGGTCTCCCTTTCAGGTAGAAAGTACAAAAGTAGACGTAGAAAAAGACACAAACAGGTCAAGTTGTTCTATTTGTTCAGGCTTATTGTGACATGCAAACGGATGGAGGTGGTTGGATGCTGCTGTATGCATACAAACACAGAAAAGGCACTAAATATGATCTCGTTACTGCATTGCCAACCAGCCCTGATGGATACTCACATCAACTGCTCAACAACATGGGAATATCCACAGGGTCAGTAAACAAATGTTTGTCAAGGTTATGTCACGTGACCAATCTGATTGTTATGTGTAGGTGGGCACAAGAGTTGAGATTTTACTGTACAACAAGCCACCACAACAGAGTCGTTCATTTTAAAACAAACAACAGAAATATTATTCAAACTGCTTATGATGGAAAGAAACATTTCTCTGTGTCAGACTGGAGGTTCGTATCTTGTGTAAAATGTAACTAAAAATCAATTTTAATATTTGATTGTATTTTAGCTCAAAAACTGAAAAGTTGACTGGACACACAGCACACATTCCAGATGCAACCAACTCTGTATGGGCTGTTAGTCATCAAACAGCAGGATTTACAGACTTTCCTTTTTACCATAGTGCACATGGTGCCTACACTTGGGGAATTGCACCCAAATATGGATCAGGTCGATTTGAGTGTGATGACTATCCAAACAACTACAATTATGACACTCTCCACCATGTGTTTGTCAGAGACTAGACTGCAAAAGCAATACTGCTGACTATACTTTATGTAAATTGCAATAAACAAGTTGTGCATGCAATGATTGTAGAGTAAGTGTTTGAAATAGAAAAATAGCTGTAAGTGTTGTTCACATAGTCAGATACAATGGCAATGCAAACTCTCTAAAAATACACTTCTCTAATGATTTAGATACACAAACAGAGTTTTACCTCACTGAGTCTAGACAGTATTACACGTATATGGAATTATATGCATTGATGATGTAGATCTCATCAACACTTTCCTTCCAACTTCTTCACTCACAGTCATGTAGCTACACGTTGTATTTGATGTAAGTAATTCTTTAAATTCCCTGGTATGTTTATCTGTTTATCTGTCTATTCGTTTGCTTGTATTTTCTTTGACTATCTGTTTTCCAGCCAGTGTGTCTGCAGACGACCCTGTGAGCCATCCATCCTGTCTGTTTGTCAATCTCCAATCTGTCTGTCTTTGTGAAGTTGTTTCCTCAAGTCAGCAAAAATCCAGTAACGTCAGTCAACACAATACAAAAATAAATACAAAGTAGTAAATATTAATTAATGCCACAACAATTGAGCTAGTGAAACGATATTTGCAGCAAACAAACTGCATAAGTAATATCAACTTGATACAGCAAACGTACTTTCCACCAAGTTTTTGTTTGTACATCTGAAATCACTAACCAGTGACCACAGCAAGATTGAGTAAATTTAATTAATATCAACATAAAATTTTGTATCACTTCCTTCTAACTTCTCATTTCACTTCCAAATGATTAGTTGTGTCTTCCCATCTTTGTCAGTTTAACTGTTTTACTGATGTACCAGCACAAGTAAGCTAATCAATTAACCAATCATTATTTCATTAATTAATTAATTAAATTAATAATTCAAGAGTTAATCGTCTCTATCGTAATACAGACTATAGCTATGTAATATTATATGTTGGTAGAAACGCACAGTATGACATGCAGATCGAAGAACGGATGTTGTTTATACTGTACCGCTTGAGACAACACACGGACACGCGTGACTGCATGCCTAGCGAGAAGATCCTAGCTAGAGAGCGGAGACCTAGCTAAACCGGACTTTCCGTAGTATTAAAGTTAACATCTAGACAGAAACAGCGGTGCTAATAATTATAGCAGACGGTATAGCTACAGATTCTTTGTTTAGCAGCTAGTGCACGAGACACGGGACGTTGCCACAACTGACGCAGCCGCATTTTGTAGATAGCTTTCCGTATTGTATACAAAATTTGTCTCGAGAAAGTCGTAAATTATTATAAGACGGTTGTCTACTTGATTAGTTTGCAAACCCCGGGATGATTCAACACCAACCTATAAAACTTCATCGTTTGCAGCATTTCTCTATAACATCAGACTGAGGGTCTCTCGTTTACGGTTGTGTATATCTGAGTTTAGTTGAAATTACAATGCTGCCGTTGTTTGAACTCGTCGTCTATATCAGTGTCTGCTTGTTGACTGTTACTGGTGGAGGTAGAGCTGCACCTGCAGTTGCAGAAGTGCAGCTTACTTTCACACAAGGTCCATGCTCAAATGAAACACTTCGTTGGAACCGCGAGAGACGAGTACTAGAGGTGACAAATTTTTTCTTCTGTACGTATTGTATGTACTGACTTACAGTGAAAGCTGTGACTGTTGTTGGCTAAACAAGTTGCTAGAGTTCTAGCGTGTAGTGCGTGCGTACGTGTGTATGTTTGCGTGTGCGTGCGTGCGTGTGTTTGCGTGTGCGTGTGTGTGTGTGTGTGTGTGTGTGTGTGTGTGTGTGTGTGTGTGTGTGTGTGTGTGTGTGTGTGTGTGTGTGTGTGTGTGTGTGTGTGTGTGTGTGTGTGTGTGTGTGTGTGTGTGTGTGTGTGTGTGTGTGTGTGTGTGTGTGTGTGTGTGTGTGTGTGATTACTGTTTGTTGTAGGTATGCAATGGTGTTGAGTGGGTTGGAGTCGGTGGTTGCTCCAAACTAAAAGGCTCAAAATCCTTCCCTGGAGCATCATGCAAAGACATCAAGCAGCAAGGAGTTGAAGATAACGGCATTTACTGGATACAACCACCAGGATCTAAGTCTCCCTTTCAGGTATAAATAACACAAATAAACAAAATGCACACATTTAATAAACAAATAAATGTGTTCAGGCTTATTGTGACATGAAAACAGATGAAGGTGGTTGGATGCTGCTGTATGCATACAAACACAGAAAAGGCACTAAATATGATCTCGTTACTGCATTGCCAACCAGCCCTGATGGATACTCACATCAACTGCTCAACAACATGGGAATATCCACAGGGTCACTAAACAAATGTTTGTCAAGGTTATGTCACGTGACCAACCTGATTGTTATGTGTAGGTGGGCACAAGAGTTGAGATTTTACTGTACAACAAGCCACCACAACAGAGTCGTTCATTTTAAAACAAACAACAGAAATATTATTCAAACTGCTTATGATGGAAAGAAACATTTCTCTGTGTCAGACTGGAGGTTTGTATCTTGTGTAAAATGTAACTAAAAATCAATTTTAATATTTGATTGTATTTTAGCTCAAAAACTGAAAAGTTGACTGGACACACAGCACACCTTCCAGATGCAACCACCTCTGTATGGACTGTTACTCATCAAACAGCAGGATTTACAGACTTTCCTTTTTACCGTGGTACAGATGGTGCCTACACTTGGGGAATTGCACCCAAATATGGGTCAGGTCGATTTGAGTGTGATGATGCTCCCAACAACTACAATTATGACACTCTCCACCGTGTGTTTGTCAGAGACTAGACTGCAAAAGCAATACTGATGACTATACTCTATGTAAATTGCAATGAACAAGTTGTGCATGCAATGATTGTAGAGTAAGTGTTTGAAATAGAAAATAGCTGTAACTGTTGTTCATATAATCAAATACAATAGCAATGCAAACTCTCTAAAAATACACTTCTCTAATGATTTAGATACACAAACAGAGTTTTACCACTCTGAGTATATACAGTATTACACGTATATGGAATTATGCATAGATGATGTAGATCTCGTCAACACTTTCCTTCCAACTTCTTCACACACAATCATGTAGCTACACGTTGTATTTGATGTAAGTAATTCTTTACGTTCCCTGGTATGTTTATCTGTTTATCTGTTTATCTGTCTATTCGTTTGCTTGTGTTTTTGTTGACTATCTGTTTTCCAGCCAGTGTGTCTGCAGACGACCCTGCGAGCCATCCATCCAGTCTGTTTGTCATTCTCCAGTCTGTCTGTCTCTGTGTACGTGATTCCTCACGTCAGCAAACATCCAGTAACGTCAGTCAACAACACAGAGAGAATGTATAAACTATAAACATTATTTACAGCAAACAAATGCCATAATATCAGCTCAGTATAGCAAACACACTCGCGCAGTTTCCACATCTGAAATCACCAACCAGTAACCCCGCGGCAAGAGATTGAGTGCATTAATTAATATCAACTAAATTTCCATCACTTGCTTGTGGCTTATCTCATTTCATTTTCACATGGTTAGCTAGCTGCTTCTTCCCATCTTTGCAAGTTTGACTGCGTCCTACAGCTGCTGCTCTCGATTTCCCATCACGACCATCTGCAGTATCAGACAGATGAGCAAGCCTCTCCAACTCTTCATCATACCTTCACAACACACAACAACCAAATAGTGACAATAAACATCCACACACGACATTCATATAACTCACAATACATCAAAGTTACCAAGAGCTTTCTTGGCAGGAATTTTGTTCCATCGAACGCTGAATAGAAACGAAACTGACTCGCATCTCTAACGTAAAACATCAAGCACAATTAGACTTACTCAGGAATGTCTCGTCCTGGAATAACGATGTTGAGTATGTCACTGATGAGACTGTATTTCATGACTCTGTCTGCTGCAGTCGTCGATGTGAGTGACGGAGATGCATTCACCTGCAACAGATCATACAAACAATACAAACAATTTTATCTAAAATATAAAAATCGATCAAACGTATTACAGCATTCAGTCAGCGAAGATTTATAATAAACAGAGACAAACATGCACCACGTATACTTTGGCAAGTCATCATACGTCTTGTGTGGTTGTATGCCTCACCCGTAACACTCAAAGCAATGCCGATCACTAGCCATCACAGGCTGTACGGCCTTCAACGAGTGAACGATAAGCCAATGAATGTCATCCCACAGTTTATCATTCGCCTGTAAAGAAATCAGAAACAAAAACTGGTGGCGACACACACACACACACACACACACACACACACACACACACACACACACACACACACACACACACACACACACACACACACACACACACACACACACACACACACACACACTAAAAGATAGTCATTGCCCACATGTCACACCTCTTTTCCTCTCGTTCCTTCCAAGTACATCTTGAGGTTATGTATCGACCATTTGCGGCAATGGCTGCTCAGCTTTTCAAGAAGTTGACTTTTGTCTGCGTCACAAAGTGTGTGTGTGTGTGTGTGTGTGTGTGTGTGTGTGTGTGTGTGTGTGTGTGTGTGTGTGTGTGTGTGTGTGTGTGTGTGTGTGTGTGTTTGAGTGCGTATTCAGATCAAAACTTCCACTTCCGGTCTTGGTAATAATTACTTAAATAACTAATATATTTTTTTCGAGGTACGTTACTAGTAAACTGTAATGCCCATGCATAGACAGTGCATTGCCTAGCTTTGTCTGATGCTTTGCCCCAAAACGTTATGAGAACAAGTTGTAACATACATGCTAGTGAGGATTTCCTACTTAACGTAATTCATCCAAATATCCTTATTTGTAAATGTATTATTCTATTTTTCTACTTAATCAGCCATTCCCATGACCACAAGTATGCAGCAATCTATCAGTCCTGCACTGTTGTCTGGCTACTTGTTAAATATCCTACTGATGACGTCACAAGACACGCCTCAGTGTGCCACACATTTGTGTACAATATCTATGCTACACACTGGTGTTCACAACCACCAGGATCTAAGTCTCCCTTTCAAGTATGAATCACACAAATAAAGCAAATGCACACATTTAATAAACAAATAAATTTGTTCAGGCTTATTGTGACATGAAAACGGATGGAGGTAGTCGGATGCTGCTGTATGCATACAAACACAGGAAAGGCACTAAATATGATCTCGTTACTGCATTGCCAACCAGCCCTGATGGATACTCACATCAACTGCTCAATAACATGGGAATATCCACAGGGTCAGTAAACAAATGTTTGTCAAGGTTATGTCACGTGACCAATCTGATTGTTATGTGTAGGTGGGCACAAGAGTTGAGATTTTACTGTACAACAAGCCACCACAACAGAGTCGTTCATTTTAAAACAAACAACAGAAATATTATTCAAACTGCTTATGATGGAAAGAAACATTTCTCTGTGTCAGACTGGAGGTTCGTATCTTGTGTAAAATGTAACTAAAAATCAATTTTAATATTTGATTGTATTTTAGCTCAAAAACTGAAAAGTTGACTGGACACACAGCACACATTCCAGATGCAACCAACTCTGTATGGGCTGTTAGTCATCAAACAGCAGGATTTACAGACTTTCCTTTTTACCGTAGTGGTACCTACCATTGGGGAATTGCACCCAGATATAGTCGATTTGAGTGTGATGACTTTCCAAACAACTACAATTATGACACTCTCCACCGTGTGTTTGTCAGAGACTAGACTGCAAAAGCAATACTGCTGACTATACTTTATGTAAATTGCAATAAACAAGTTGTGCATGCAATGATTGTAGAGTAAGTGTTTGAAATAGAAAATAGCTTAAGTGTTGTTCATATAATCAAATACAACAGCAATGCAAACTCTCTAAAACTACACTTCTCTAATGATTTACATACACAAACAGAGTTTTACCACACTGAGTCTATACAGTATTACACGTATATGGAATTATGCATAGATGATGTAGATCTCATTAACACTTTCCTTCCAACTTCTTCACACACAGTCACAGCTACATGTTGTATTTGATGTAAGTAATTCTTTACGTTCCCTGGTATGTTTATCTGTGTATCTGTTTATTCGTTTGCTTGTACTTTCTTTGACTATCTGTTTACAGCAAGTGTGTCTGCAGACGACCCTGTGAGCCATCCATCCAGTCTGTTTGTCATTCTCCAGTCTGTCTGTCTCTATGTACTTGCTTCCTCGCGTCAGCAAACATTCAGTAACGTCAGTCAACAACACAGAGAGAATGTATAAACTATGAAACATTATTTACAGCAAACAAATGGCATAATATCAGCTCAGTACAGCAAACACACGCCCACAGTTTTCCACATTTGAAATCACCAACCAGTGACCACGGCAAGAGATTGAGTACATTTAATTAATATCAACTAAATTTCCATTACTTGCTGGTGGCATAGCTCATTTCACTTCCCAATGGTTAGCTGCTTCTTCCCATCTTTGCCAGTTTGACTGCGTCCTGCAGCTGCTGCTCTCGATTTCCCATCACGACCATCTGCAGTATCAGACAGATGAGCAAGCCTCTCCAACTCTTCATCATACCTTCACAACACACAACGACCAATAGTGACAACAATGTATAATGACAAAATGATTTGTGTTGATTTTTTAGCTAAATGTTTTCATTATGAGCTTCTTGCCATTCCAGTTTACTTAACCAATCATTGGATAGAAGTTGTAAGCCATGAATGTATTTGTTTACTAAGTTTTGTGTTCATTTGTATTTCTTCAATGAATTAAGATTATAGATATATTTCATCAAGCCTTTCTTGTCTTTGACTCGCTTGGAAAGAAGCACGAACAAGTTGTTTTTGACTGGAAGTAAAGTGATTTAGTTTTTCTATAGCTACTTACAATTGTGTGCATGCTGGAGTATAGAGTCGACGAAGTCACTTAATTTTAACGACGTTTTTTTTGTATTTAACAGACTGTGGATTACGGATGTGTACCGTTTAGTCAATGGATCGACTCTAGATGTAACCGACTCGTCGTTGATATACCCAATACCTCAAGTAAAATTGGATGTATTAGTACTATCGTAGTTAAGCAGAAGAAATTTTCATGCATCTAGAATTACCCGCAACAAACCGATCCATTTAATTGTGGAATATGGACTTGTGTGGTAAGTCTGTATAAACTCGTCTACTAATTCCAAAAGTAAATGTATATACTTGTTGTTACAGAACATGCTTTCAGCAGCTGTGGACAATCCTCGTGTAGCCAGCAACGTATGGCAGATTTGGAGTGGTATAAACATTAACTGAGTCCATTACGTCGACTTCATTAATTTTTAGATCAATCCCAATGACATGAGGACGTGGATATTGCATCGAATTGTTCTTACAGGGGCCGTTGAAAGGTACGCGTACAATTTATAGATCTAACAAAATACAATTTACTGATACAATACATGTACTGTATCCAAGAGAGAACAGAAAGATGAACTATTTGAAAACGACCATGATGAGGATCCACATTCTAGTGATTGCATTACAGGGACAGAAACAACAATTCATCAAGTAATTGATTTAATTGAGAAATGCACGGCTTGAAAGAGACGATTTTTAACTGTTACTAAATTGTAATTTTTGTATGATTTTAGAATTCAGATACGAAAAGTAAACCTTATTCACCAGGCGAACACCTTACAGCTAATGACTCTTTAACGATATCAACACTGCAAAAAAATTCAGATACACACTGTATCTATTTGGACATATGGTTATCACTAATCTGCTTATGCAAGGTATCGTTCAAGCCAGGAAAAGTACCCTTTTCTGTTGAAGGCACAACAGATCCCGACAGATCAAGGTATAGGAGCGTGATCTACAAGTAGCATATTTGAGCACAAAATGTGTATTATTGTTTATCAGCAGCTATTCTCCGAAGGTTCATACATTGTGTATTGTGTTTCTGTGTTCCATACGTTCCTTGTTGTTGTTAAACAGAAAGTCAAAGAAAGGAAACTGATAAAATGTGATTATAATATTAGATCGTCTGCAAAACGGAAAAGAACAGGTAAATTTTTGCTGTGCATAATATTCTAAGCATGCCTACCCAATTCGTCTTTAAACATTATGCAGCAATCTCGCATATATGTATATTAATGTCGAATTTTTTGTATTCACGGTCTTTTTCATTTCATACTCAGAAAATAAACAATTCGAGTGATGAATTGAATCAACTGAAGGTATCATGCTGTAGCCTGGCTCTTTTTTGCTTCAAATACATGTTCATCTTTCTACAGTTATCGAATGTACTGTTGATGAAATAGACGGGACATTGTAATACCTGGAACAGAACGGGTATATTAGAGCATTGCTGAAAGCATGTCCTGTCCGGAGCTCCCGAAAATCTGGAAGATCGCTCAGTTTTCACGACATGGGAAAGAAATCCAAGAAGCAGAACACCTCCTGGTAGGAGGCAAGTTTCCAAAGGCTATTCAAACTAAAGTCAAATTTTTCTGAAAACTTGGTATTTCCAAAACGAAGTGCAGCCGTGCAAGAGCCATGAAATCGATGACTTTATGCAGTGGATGGGAGAAACAAGGGACTGGAGATACGAGAACAAATCCATGCACGCTATTTACCACATACTGACTTATCATCATCGCCGTAGATGGGTTACTGACGAATTTGACAAAAAATTGAATAAAGAAAAAATAAGTATTTTATGCTTAGACGGTTTCAGATAAGTGAAACGTGCTGTTTTAAAATTTTTAAATTAATTTCAGTTTTATCTCTAGATAAGAAAGAATAGCAAATATATTTACATCAATTCATATTTCTCTTCCAAATAGTGCTTTGGATGTGCGTTTCTGAACTTATATTTACAGCGATCTAAAGTCGACCATAGCCTAACTATTTTAGATTGTAAACTATAACTAGAGAACGTCTGATAATACAAGTAGAGAAAGTGATCAGATGCATGGGTTTACTAGGTAGTGTTTGGTATGCACACTTATTTCGTTCATGCCATCATCATCTCCTACATCACATCTCTAATTGCATACCAGAGTAGTGTCACACTTGACTTCAGCGTAAATATAAAGGTCGAGATGCACACAACTGCTGCAAGTGACGAAAGCGTAGAAAGATTGTGACGTAAGAAATGAGCAATGAACAATCTATAAGTTAACTAATTAATTAAAAGTACACACTCATCCCTAAATATAAACCGATCATTTTCTCAAAGTGTTTTTATACTTGTTTCATTCACTCTTTAGCTATGTAGGTTAAGTGAGTCTTTATTCTTCGTACGTAGTATACCACTGAGCACTCAGTCTCCCTGATACTGAATGGTCGACATAGGGCGCGAGTACGGTCTGTTCGACAAGGACAGGAAAAACTCGCTTTGATTTTTCCTGACGTCCACAACTTTCAATAGCCATCGTGACAGCAATTTCGTGATTTTATACGTTTATCGTCTAACGTTTTGTCGTGTTTTGCGCGCAAAAGGTCACGCTAGATAGCAAAATCCCGTTCGAACGAATTCGTCTGAATGGGATTTCGACATTTCCAACCTATCCAGAGCTGTTTCAAAGTACTGAATGAGTTGCTTCTATTGTGAAAAGTAGTGCCATTGCATTTCAGCATCGGCAGACGTAAGACGTGAACATGAAATGGCAAATGAGTCGTCAAAAGGCGCGAGTGCGGTCTGGTCAACAAGGACAACCGAATCTTACCTTGCGTTTCTTGACGTCTATAAGCTTCAATGGCCATCGTGACAGCAATGCCGTGATTTGATACGTTTAGCGTCTAACGTTTCGTCGTGTTTTACGCGCAAAAGATCACTCTAGATAGCAAAATCCCATTCGAACGAATTCGTCTGAACGGGATTTCGACATTTCCGACCGATCCAGAGCTGTTTCAAAGTACTGAATGAATTGCTTCTATTGTGAAAAGTAGTGCCATTGCATTTTCAGCATCGGTAGACGTAAGACGCGAACATGAAAGCGTCGAATCTATTCGTCGAGATGCGCGAGTACGGTCTGGTTGACAGGGCCGTCAAACTTTGATTTGCTTTTCTGACTCTCAAAAGCATTTTAGGTGGTTTCCATAACAGCGCAGGCAATTTTTAGGTTTAGTAGATAACGCCTAACGTCAAAATTTTACCAAGGCAAACTTGTCTTGGGTTCATAGGCGTTCTACGTCGTTTCTGAAAACGACTAGACTTTGCAGACTGTGTAAAAGTGAGCGAAATGTGTATGTATTGCATTCAGAAAGTTCAACGTCTCAACCGAAGACGAAAAACATGAAAATCCCATTGGGACGAAAGATTCTTCCCAGTCCCGTTCGAACGAAAGAATCCCAGTAAAAAGATGAACAGGACCCACAGTTGCTGGATGTTGTGTGATGCTGATGACAAGTCGAGTAGTGAGACTGGCACAGACTGTGAGGATGAGGAGGTGAAAATTGAGGGAGATTTCACTGGGCAGCCAAATAGATTACCCAAGGTGTTCCCATCCTACAGTCATTTAGCACACAGTGTGAGTGACCTTTATCATGAAGAAAGCTCCACTGAAGAAGACTAGACGTTGATGGTGAGAAACTGTCATCCTGTCTGTGTACAAAAATTTACATTACTTGGGGGGTCAGTCAAGGTTAGGTAACTTGTAGGTAGGTAATGTAAGATATTGTGTGTAATCAACTAAAACTAATCAAACATAATTATGCCTTGGTGCTCATGCGCAGTGGAGGTGCACAGTAGTCTGCTGGAGGGGGTGCACGATGGATTTAACAACAAAATGACTCACACTTGTAAGAAGTGATGTTTTCTTGGATTTTGATGAATTCAAAAGATAAAGCTTTATTTTTTAGTTATGGGTGATTTCTCATTGCACATGTGCAGTAAACGTATACTGTAATCTGCCCCATGTGTTTGCCCTACTGAACTTTGAATGCCCAGTTGATTTCGCACGGAGGCATCAGCACCCCTCACCCCTGGTGCTATTACTATTAGCACCTGGTGCTATTACTATTAGCACAGGTAATAGGTCTTGTGGATTGTTCAAAGACTAGACAGATTTGGGTGGGTCAATGAAGTCCCGGATGTTGCATGGCAACACATCAGGTGTGTGACCTGCTCCTGTTTTTGCTATCAAGGTCTCATTTGTTACTGTATTTATTCAAAGGTTGTGTGTGTTGACCTGACCGTCTCTTGTGTTTATATACTGTTTGACGTTGATCAAATTGATCAAATGTCAATAACACTGTTGTTTAGAAATGTTCTGTGGCAGGCAGCAGATCCTTCCTGAATTGGCTCATGGTCACAGCACACAATTGAAGCTGCACAAAGGGCAATCACTGTGAAGATTCCTAGGTCGACAGCAGAATCAGTAGGACATGCTTTACTCTGCGTAGATCACTACGGGAGACTACCTGCTGGGGTGTGGTGCCTCCAAAGAATAGAAACTTGTCCATAACTTTCTTACGCAGGGCTGTGGAAGAAAATAGAAAATACTGGACTGTCGGCAAGGCACTGTCACTGTTAACATACAATTAGAATTGTTGCTGTCTTCTACAATTGAGAATATACAGACCTGTTGTCTTGTCTGCTGACTACAAGATTATGTAGTGGTTCTCCCTAGCTCCTAAGGTTATTCTTGCAGCTGTTTGTGGCCTCTTATGGGTCTGCACATTACTCCTTATGGCTCTAAGGTACAATTTGCTTCTTAGTGAGACTTTAATTAAACAAATACATGCACGACCACAAGATAGGTACCTTCCTCTGTTGCTGCTAAGTGTTCATATCTCCTGGCCACTACTTAACAGTAAAGGACAGCTCTCCCGAAGAGAGATACTGTCCTTGGCATGCCTATAAATTGAACTAATCTTGAACACTTCTGAGTATCCATTGTTCTGTTGAATGCACTTTGTGCTTTCTCCTCTTTGTCACTGGATATGGTTCAAACCCAAGAGCAAGAGGGACAGCTATAGTGCTGAATCATTAGAGGTTAGTCTTGTAGTTCTTAAATAGCACCATTTGTTTCCAATCCTACTGAGCTACTATCACAAACAAAAAGTGTAGCTAAAATTTTGTACTTCTGTAGTTAACCCTGTCAATAACATATCACCCACTGTATGTAAGGTCTCCTTAAGTTCTAAATATAAAACAGCAGTCAAATCATCTGTAAATCGTGTCTTTCTAGCGATTTCAGTGGCATCCGGAATTACCCCGCCCCCTCTAAACAATAGGCCGCCGCTATCTGCTTTCTGTCTCCACAACTTTCGTTGCTCAAGAACTGTCCGCATCCACAATGGTAGAGCAGTAGAAGAAGAACACACTGGTATAAGTTTCTAGTCAGCACGCGCCGCAGTTACCGAGTAATGTACGGGAAGTACAAGTCATCCGAAATTACCCCGGATTACCCTAGTATCATGATTTACTTCTTCCAGAGCTCCCTTCTTCCAATCTTGATGTCTTTTTGTCCTGGTTAAACCAGGTTTGTTGTTGTGGACAGCGTGAGCTACGTCTGAGACACCCTACAGGTTCTTCCCGTTAGCGGTGTACATTTGGCCAACATCCCGCCCCTGAATGGGACCTCGTTGTCGAATCTTGCTGGAGCAACCACTTGACGCACATGGTCGTGTTCATGACGGTTCGGGACTTGGAGAAACAACGCGTCGTGTGTTCGGGCGGCCGTGCCAAATATACGGGAACTTTTGAAAGATAAAAGAATGGCATGTTCCGTAGACTGTGAGTGGAGCCATCACTTGCACTTTGCAGAACAATAAATGTAAAGTTTCCATCTAATTTAATAATAAATTGATGATTTTGATGGTTAAAGTTACCATTATGGCTTAACTTAACTTATCTTACAATGCAATAGCATTAGCTTAGTTGTTCATTTTGTTTGTCGTCATTACCGTAATTACACAATTAATTAATTCATAGATATGTACACGCGTTGATCAGGAAGTGACGCATTTCCAGGTTTAGTGAGACAATTATTCATCAACACAACATACTAACAACGCGGTAACCGTAACGTTACTGATATATATCATTTGTAAAACAAGGTGACATGCACACCCGAGATTTAATTGATTGATTAGCTTGATATGTTGGAATGAAGACCCGACATGCTCTATAAGTAACACCAACTATACTATATAAGTTGCAGCATCTGTATGATCAGAATAAACGTTTGGGACCTAGAGTTAGGATGCTGCTGTTGTATGAACTTGTGGTCTATATCAGTGTCTGCTTGTTGGCTGTTACTGGTGGAGGTAGAGCTGCACCTGCAATTGCAGAAGTTCGCCTTACTTTCACACCAGATCCATGCTCAAAGGATACCCTTCGTTGGAACCGCAAAACACGAATGCTAGAGGTTCTAGAAATATTATAGAGCTGTTTACTCGCACGATTGTTTTCAGGTCCATCATAGTGTAGTGTAGCTAGTAAACGTGAAGTATTGCTAGACGTAATTCTTAGCTGGTGTGTGTGTGTGTGTGTGTGTGTGTGTGTGTGTGTGTGTGTGTGTGTGTGTGTGTGTGTGTGTGTGTGTGTGTGTGTGTGATTGCTGTTTGCTGTAGATATGCAATGGTATTGAGTGGGTTGGGGTCAGTGGATGTTCCATATCAAAAGGCTCAAAATCCTTCCCTGGAGCATCATGCAAAGACATTCAGCAGCAAGGAGTTAAAGAGAATGGCATTTACTGGATACAACCACCAGGATCTAACTCTCCCTTTCAGGTACAAATTACAGAAACAAAGGAAAAGACATTATAGGTAGTAGCATATTTGTTCAGGGTTATTGTGACATGAAAACGGATGGAGGTGGTTGGATGCTGCTGTATGCATACAAACACAGAAAAGGCACTAAATATGATCTCGTTACTGCATTGCCAACCAGCCCTGATGGATACTCACATCAACTGCTCAACAACATGGGAATATCCACAGGGTCAGTAAACAAATGTTTGCCAAGGTTATGTCACGTGACCAATCTGATTGTTATGTGTAGGTGGGCACAAGAGTTGAGATTTTACTGTACAACAAGCCACCACAACAGAGTCGTTCATTTTAAAACAAACAACAGAAATATTATTCAAACTGCTTATGATGGAAAGAAACATTTCTCTGTGTCAGACTGGAGGTTCGTATCTTGTGTAAATGTAACTAAAAATCAATTTTAATATTTGATTGTATTTTAGCTCAAAAACTGAAAAGTTGACTGGACACACAGCACACCTTCCAGATGCAACCAACTCTGTATGGGCTGTTACTCATCAAACAGCAGGATTTACAGACTTTCCTTTTTACCGTAGTGGTGCCTACCATTGGGGAATTGCACCCAAACATGGATCAGGTCGATTTGAGTGTGACGACATTCCAGAAAACTACAATTATGACACTCTCCACCGTGTGTTTGTCAGAGACTAGACTGTGCGTAAATTGCAATAACAAGTTGTGCATACAATGATTGTAGAGTAAGTGTTTGAAATAGAAAAATAGCTATAAGTGTTGTTCACATAATCAAATACAATAGCAATGCAAACTCTCTAAAACTACACTTCTCTAATGATTTAGATACACAAACAGAGTTTTACCACACTGAGTATATACAGTATTACACGTATATGGAATTATACATAGCTAAATGATGTAGATCTCATCAACACTTTCCTTCCAACTTCTTCACACACATGTCTCGTAGCTACATGTTGTATTTAATGTAAGTAATTCTTTACGTTCCCTGGTATGTTTATCTGTTTATTCGTTTGCTTGCATTTTCTTTGACTATCTGTTTTCCAGCCAGTGTGTCTGCAGACGACCCTGTGAGCCATCCATCCAGTCTGTTTGTCATTCTCCAGTCTGTCTGTCTCTGTGTACTTGCTTCCTCAAGTCAGCAAACATCCAGTAACGTCAGTCAACAACAGAGAGAATGTATAAACTATGAAACATTATTTACAGCAAACAAATGGCATAATATCAGCTCAGTATAGCAAACACACTCCCACAGTTTTCCACATCTGAAATCACCAACCAGTAACCCCGCGGCAAGAGTTTGAGTGCATTAATTAATATCAACTAAATTTCCATTACTTGCTTGTGGCTTATCTCATTTCACTTCCAAATGGTTAGCTGCTTCTTCCCATCTTTGCCAGTTTGACTGCGTCCTGCAGCTGCTGCTCTCGATTTCCCATCACGACCATCTGCAGTATCAGACAGATGAGCAAGCCTCTCCAACTCTTCATCATACCTTCACAACACACAACGAAATAATAGTGACAACAAACATCCACACATGACATTCATATAACTCACAATACATCAAAGTTACCAAGAGCTTTCTTGGCAGGAATTTTGTTCCATCGAACGCTGAATAGAGACGAAACTGACTCGCATCTCTAACGTAAAACATCAAGTACAATTAGACTTACTCAGGAATGTCTCGTCCTGGAATAACGATGTTGAGTATGTCGCTGATGAGACTGTATTTCATGACTCTGTCTGCTGCAGTCGTCGATGTGAGTGACGGAGATGCATTCACCTGCAACAGATCATACAAACAATACAAACAATTTTATTTAAAATATAAAAATCGATCAAACGTATTACAGCATTCAGTCAGCGAAGATTCATAACAAACAGAGACAAACATGTACCACAATTGTCGCACAAATTACCTCTATTAGCCACGGTTTGAGAGCTGTGTCAATCATGATATCATAGCTACACAAACACACACACACACACACACAATACTTTGGCAAGTCATCATACGTCTTGTGTGGTTGTATGCCTCACCCGTAACACTCAAAGCAATGCCGATCACTAGCCATCACAGGCTGTACGGCCTTCAACGAGTGAACGATAAGCCAATGAATGTCATCCCAAAGTTTATCATTCGCCTGTAAAGAAATCAGAAACAAAAACTGGTGGCGACACACACACACACACACACACACACACACACACACACACACACACACACACACTAAAAGAAAGTCATTGCCCACATGTCACACCTCTTTTCCTCTCGTTCCTTCCAAGTACATCTTGAGGTTATGTATCGACCATTTGCCACCATGACTGTCATTATATTTCTCCTGTAACAATCACACGTACAGTGTAAAAATGAGGCGACATTAAAGCCTATCATTAGCCCTAAGGCGTATCTCAACGGATATCCAGGGTGTGCACAAACCCTTGTCGTGTGGTTGTATGTGAGTCAGACATGTTCGTGGCATGCGTTTGCAAGGCCATAGGACACCACACAGCCTGTGCGGCAATGGCTGCTCAGCTTTTTCAAGAAGTTGACTTTGGTCTGTGTCACAGTGTGTGTGTGTGTGTGCGCGCGCACGCACGCGCGTGTGTTCAGATCAAAACTTCCACTTCCGGTCTTGGTAATAATTAATTAAATAACTAATATATTTTTTCAAGGTACGTTACTAGTAAACTGTAATCACATGTCTAGCTTTGTCTGCTGCTTTGCCCCAA